>NC_133666.1:496872593-497172593 GCF_037893015.1 Macrotis lagotis
AACCATTCATGGTTTCTTATAGAACAATAATACTCCATAACATTCATGTACTTGTTCAGCCATTCCCAAATTGATGGACATGCCCTCAATTTCCAGTTCTTTACTAGTATAAAAAGAATGTTATGAAAATTTTGGAACATGTAGGATTTTCCCCATTTTTTAATGATTTCTTCTGGATACAGGCCTAGTATTATGTTGGGTCAAAGGGAATAATCAGTTTTATTGTACTTTGGGCATAATTCCATGTTGTTCTTCAGAATGGTTGGATCAATTCACACATCCACCAACAATGCATTAATGTCCAATCCTCCCACAAACTCTACAACATTGATTGTTTTCCCTTTTTTGTCATCTTAGCCAATCTGATGGGTGTGAGGTGGTACCTCATAGTTGCTTTAATTTGCATTTTTCTAATCAGTAATAATTTCAAGCATTTTTCCATATGACTGTGTGTAGCTTTACTTTCTTTGTTTGAAAACTATCTGTTCTTTATCCTTTGACCATTTATCACTAGCGAAATGATTTGCAACCTTATAAATTTGATTTAATTCTCTATATTTCAGAAATGAGACCTTTAGCAGAATCCATAGCTGTGAAAATTGCTCCCCAGTTTTCTGTTTTCCTTCTAATCTTGACAGTATTTGGTTTTATTATTTCAAAAACAATTTTAATTTAATATAGTCAAAATCATCCATTTTGTAATTTATAATGTACTGTAATTCTTGTTTGGTCAAAAATTTCTCCTCTTTCCAAAGATTCAACAGATAAAGTTATTTCTTGATCTATTAACTGGTCTACAATATTGCCATTTATGTCTAAATCCTGTAGCTATTTTGATCATATTTTGGCATAGGTATAATCTATGGGTTTATGTCTAGTTTTTGTCATTCTATTTTCTAATTTTTCCAACAATTTTTGTCAAATAGTGAATTCTTATTCCAGAAACTCATGTCTTGGATTTGTCAAACAGTATTGTCATCATTTACTACAGTTTCTTTGAATACGTCACTCTATTTTTTAAAAATTTTATTTATTTAAGGCAATGGGGTTAAGTGACTTGCCCAAGGTCACACAGCTAGGCAATTATTAAGTGCTTGAGGCTGGATTTGAGCTCAGGTTCTCCTGTTTCCAGGGCCAGTGCTCTATCCACTGCCCCATCTAGCTGCCCCCCCCATTTCTTTTTTTTAACATTTTAACATTTTATTTGTTTTCCAATTATATACAGTAGTAATATGTACCCATCATTTTTTGCAAGGCTCTTAATTCTACAATTCCCCCCCCCAAGAAGGCTGTCTGATAGTCTCTACATTGTTTCCATGCCATACATTGATGTAAATTGAATGTGTCATAAGAGTAAACATAATAATAAACATAAACCCCCTCCCCCTAAGAGGATGAGAAACCTCAAGAAAAAAGAGAGAGAGAGAATTGTACTTCAGTTTGTGTTCAGATTCCAATGGCTCTGTCTCTGGGGTGAGTTGCTTTCTTTATCATAAGTCCACCAGAGAAGTTGCTTCAATATTTTTCCCACAGTTGCTATTTCTAGTTGTACTTCCACTCTATTTCTCCCCACTCTCATTTATTCTATTCTCTCTCTCTCCTTTCATCCTGGCCCTGTCCAAAAGTGCATTGAATCTGTATACCCTCTCCCTTGATCTTCCCTCTCTTCTATCACCTATTCCCCCCCCTTCCCTTCCCCCAGTCCCCCTTTTCCCATCCCTTTCTTCTTGTTTTTCTCTAGGGTAAGATAGATTTCCTCACCCTATTGCCCACTCTATTTCTTAACCAATACCAGCAATTGTGATGACTACCATTTTATAGTATTTTAGATCTAGTAGAACAAGGCCACCCCTTTTTTTACATTTTTTTCATCAGTTCCCTTGATATTCTTGACCTTTTATTGCTCCATATGAATTTTGTTATTGTTTTTTCTACCTCAGTAAAATAGTTATTTGATAATTTGATTGGTATAACATTGAATAAGTAATTTAATTTGGGTAGAATTGTCATTTTTATTATATTAGTTCTTTTTTTTTAGGTTTTTGCAAGGCAAATGGGGTTAAGTGGCTTGCCCAAGGCTTAGGTAATTATTAAGTGTCTGAGACCAGATTTGAACCCAGGTACTCCTGACTCCAGGGCTGGTGCTTTATCCACTATGCCACCTAGCCGCCCCTATTATATTAGTTCTATGTAACCATGAGCAATTGACATTTTTCCAATTATTTAGATCTGACTTTGTTTGTAAAGTGCTTTGTAACTGGGTTCATACAGTTTCTGGGTTTGTCTTGGGAGCTAGATTCCCAAGTAGTTAATGTTGTCTGCAGTTACTTTAAATGGAATTTTTCTTTTCTATCTATTGCTCTTGGGCTTTGTTGGTCATATATAGAAATGCTGATAATTTGTGTGGGTTTATTTTATATCCTGCTACTTTGCTGAAGATATTATCTCAAGTAGTTTTTTAGATGACTTTCTCAGATTCTCTATGTATACTATCATATCATCTGCTAAGAGTCAAAGTTTTGCTTCCTCATTGCCAATTCTAATTCCTTCAATTTTTCCTTCTCTTATTACTAAAGCTAATATTTCTTTTTTTTTCTCTTTTTTTTAGGGTTTTTTTTTTTTTGCAAAGAAAATGGTGTTAAGTGGTTTGCCCAAGGCCACACAGTATCTGAGGTCGGATTTGAACTCAGGTATTCCTGACTCCAGGGCTGGTGTTCCATCCACTGTGTCACCTAGCCACCCCTAAAGCTAATATTTCTAATAATAATGGGCATCCTTGTTTCACCCCTGATCTTATTGGAAATTCTCCTAGTTTATTCTACATATAATATTTGTTGATGGTTTCAGATAGATACTGCTTATTATTTTATGGAAAACTCCATTTATTCCTATACTCTCTAGTGGTTTTAATAGGAATGTAGGTGCTGGCTTGTTTCTTGAGTTTGATAACTGCCCCATAATGAATCATTACTCAGACTTGGGAATGCAGGTTTTAGAAAGAAGATAGAGATTTATTAAGAGAAGTTACAATACATTGAGAAAATGATAGAAAAGTTAAGAGTTTAAAAAGAAGACTACGTGGATTGCTGATTGAATTGGTCAGGCAGCTGACCAGAGTTTCAACAGGAGTCTGGAAGGCAAAAGAGAGAGAGAGCCCCTTCCTGGATCTCCTTAAATTCTCCCTCAGAGTCCATGGGAGGGTTGATGACCTGTGAGTGACCCAAATCCCGAAATGGAGATTTTGCTTTTTGGGGATGGGTGTCTTTTGGGTGGTCTTGGGTATTTCTAGCACCTGTGCTCCCTGGCTGCTCCACCAGAAGACAGTGCAATCCAAATCAGGTTGAAGGTCAGGCCCTCAGGTATGGCCTAAATTAGATGATAAAGCAAGAAGGAATATTCCCTTAACAGTGCAAACAAAAGATTTACAAAGTTTGTCTCCAACTGATCTCATCACTAATTTCTGTGCATCAGGAATGGATATTGTTTATTTGTATATTAGTATATTTTGTATATTTTCTCAAAGACTTTTTCATCATCTACTGAGATAATCATATGATTTCTGCTGGTTTTTATGTTGTGTGTTTTCCTAATAATGAACCATCCCTGCCTACCTGGTATAAATCCTACCTGATCAATAATTTACTGTAATCTCATTGCTAAAATTTAATTTAAGATTTTTGCATCAATTTTGTTTGTTTTGGTTCTTCCTGATTTAGGTATCAGCACCATAGTGATGTCATAAAAGTAATTTGGTAGAACTATGTTTTAAAATAGTTTATTGATTGGAATTAATTGTTCCTTAAATGTTTGGTAGAATTTGGTAGAATTCATTTGTAAATCCATCTGGACCTGGAGACTTTTTCTTAGGATGTTTATTGATGGTTTCTTTCTTTTTCTGAAATGGGGCTATTTAAGTATTTTATTTCCTCTTCTGTTAATCTGGGCAGTTTGTATTTTTGAAAAAATCATCTGTTTCACTCAGGTTATCAAACTTATTGGCATACAGTTGGGCAAAATAGCTCTGAATATTTATCTTAGTTTCCTCCTCATTGGTGGTGAGTTCACCCTTTTCATTCTTGATATTGGTAATTTGATTTTCTTCCTTCTCAAAGATTTATCAATTTCATTTTTTTTCATAAAACCAACTCAGTTTTATTTATTAGATCAATGGTTTTCTTGCTTTCAGTTTTTGTAATCTTTCCCTTGATTTTCAGAATTCTAATTTGGCATTTAATTGGGGATCTTTACTTTGTTCCTTTTCTGTTTTTTAGTTGCATATACAAATCATTGATCTTTTTCTTTATTCATATAAGCATTTAGAGATATAAAATTTCCCCTAAAATTGCTTTGATTGCATCCTATAAATTTTGGTATGATGTCTCATTGTTATCATTTTCTTGGATGAAACAACTGTTTATTTCTACAATTTGTTTGATTCACTTGTTCTTTAAAATTAAGTTATTTGATTTCCAATTGGATTTTGGTTTATCTTTCCATGGCCTTTTATTAAATGTAATTGTTTTTGCATCATGATCTGAAAAATATGCATTTATTATTTCTACCTTTTGAATGTAAGGTTTTTAATGCCTGAGTATATGGTCAATTTTGGAATAGGTGCCATGTACTTCAGAGAAAGAGTATGGTTTTTTTCTGTCCCCATTCAGTTTTCTCCAGAGGTCTATCTTACCTAAGTTTTCTTAATTTATTTATTCTGTGGTTAGATTTATCTAGTTCTAAGAGAGGGAGGCTGAGTTCTCCAATTATTATAGTTTTGCTGTCTATGTCTTCTTGTAATTCATTCAGCTTCTCCTCTGAAAATTTGGATGCTAAAGTACTAGGTGCATATAAATATATTTAATAATTATATAAATTTGTTGCCTATGGTATTTTTTTTTAGATTTTGCAAGGCAATGGGGTTAAGTGGCTTGCCCAAGGCCACATAGCTAGGTAATTATTAAGTGTCTGAGGTCATATTTGAACTCAGGTACTCCTGACTCCAAGGCCAGTGCTCTAACCACTGCACCACCTAGCCACCCTACCTATGGTATCTTTTAAGAAATATAGTTTCCTTCCTTATCCCCCCACTTTTTTGGGTTTTTTTCAAGGAAATGGGGTTAAGTGACTTGCCCAAGATCACTAGGTAATTTAATTATTAAGTGTCTGAAGCTGGATTTGAACTCAGGTCCTCCTGACTCCAGGGCCAGTCTTCTATCCACTGCATCACCTAGCTGCCCCCCATACCCATATACTCAAAGTACAATCTCTTCAACTATATTAAACCCTTTAACTATCCTAAGAAAAAACAATTTTCAAGAGTTACAAGTTTTATCTTCTCTTATAGAGTTGTATGCAATATAATGTTCTTGACCAACATTTGTTTTGTTTTGTTTTCTCCTTTCCATTTACCTTTTTATGCATCTCTTGAGTCTTGTATTTGAATTGAATTCTCTGTTCAGTTCTGGTCTTTTTCTCAGGAAATTTTGGGAGTCTTCTATTTCATTGAATATCTATCTTTTCCCCTGATAGAATATGCTGGATTTTGCAGAGGTAAATTCTTGGATGTAATCCAAGGTGCTTTGCCCTCCAAAATACCATATTCTAGACCCTTCAATCCTTCAATGTTGAAGCTGATAATTCCTGTGTAAGTCTGATTGCACTTCTTTTGTATTTGAATTGCTTCTTTTTGCTTGCTTGAAGTACTTTCTCCTTTATTTGAGAATTCTGGAATTTGGCTATGATAGACCTTAGTCTTTTTTCCTGGGGTTCCTTTCTAGAGGAGTTCTGTGTATTTTTTCAATGGCATATTTGGATGATTTTCCATGATAATTTCCTAAAAGATATTTTCCAGGCTCTTTTTTTGATATATATGGACTGCACTGTGGATAAAAATCTCCCACTGGCTTTCCTGCTCTCTAGACTAGGTGGGCTTTGCTTCCCTTTCTTCCCAAAGAGACAGAACTTCTAAGATCCTTTGATGTTGAAACTTGTTTAGATCTTGCCTCTTGTTTGGCGGGATCTGTAGCTTTCATGTCTGTGTAGAAGCTTCATTTAACTTTGTGAAGAGAAAAGCTCTAGAAGTATGTTGGCTTCACACCACCATTTTGGTTCCACAGAAGTCTCCAAAGTTCCAAATTCTTAAAGGAAAACTAAATGAGTTATAGGAGGAAATATTAGTGGGTATGGGGAGAGGGTTCCTTTTACCCCTCTCAGACTAGATAAACTGATTTTTTAAAAAATAAGAAAAAACGTAAGGAGATGAATAGAATTTTAGAAATGTTAAATAAGACTTCTAGAGAATATTTAATCAGAATACCAAGGAAAATATTCTTTTCTGTACTGTGCATGATACTTCTACATAATGTCTGACATTGTATTAGGGCATAAATAAATGCAGAAAAATATAAACATCAAATACATTTTGCTATGATCACAATGCAATAAAATTAGATTTGATAAAGGGTCTTTGAAGCATTAGGAAACTAAATAATCTAGTCTTAAGGAATGAGTAGATAAAAAATATAACATGGAAACAATACATTAACTAAAGATAATGAGTGAGACAAGATCAAAATTGTGGTAGGACGAAATGTTTATCTCTAAATGGTTACAACATTCAAAGAAAGAATAGATCACTGAATTAAGCATGCAACTAAAATTACTTTGAAATAAATACGTTAAAAATCTCCAATTAAATATCAAAATAGAAAATTTGAAAATCAAAGGAGAAATTAATAAAATTGAAAGTAAAAACCTACTGAATAGATAAAATTAAAAAATTGTTTGAAAACAAGAACAAAACAAATAATTGGCTAATTTGACTTAAAAAAACTAGATTACTAGTGTCAAAATGAAAAGTGTGACTACACCACCAATGAAGAAGAAATGAAATTTTATATTTTTCCCAATTAAATGCCAATAAAACCAATGATCTAAATGAAATGAATATTTACAAAAATAAAACTGCTCAAAACTTGAAATAGTATACTTAAATAACTCTATCCTATAGAAAGAAATAGAATAAGTCAGAAATGAATTCCCCAAGAGAAAAAAAAAGACCAGATGGATTTACAAGGAGATTCTACCAAACATTTAAGAAAAATTAATTTCAATTCTTATTTTAAAAAATAGGTAAAGGAGGAACCCTCCAAATTTCCTTTTACGATTGAAATATAGTCTTGATACCTAAACCAAAGAAAGTCAAAAGAAAGAAAATTATAGACCAGTTTATTTAGCAAATATTTATGAAAAAATAAAATAAAATACTTTCAAAACAGATTACAGCAATATATCACAAAGATCATAGACTGAGCAGAATGAATTTATACTAGTAATTCAATGTTCAATATTAGGAAAACTATATACATAAATTACTATATCAATAACAGCAACAATTATATGATTTTTCAACAAATGTTTTTTAAAGGTTTTTGACAAAATGTAACACACATTCCTGTTTGAAAAAATATAGAAAGCCCAGAATAAATAGTTTTTCTTTAAAATAATAAATAGTATAAATCTAAAACTAAGAGCAGGCATTGTCAATATTATTGATAAGCTAAGAAGTCTTTCCAATAAGGTCAGGGTAAAGCAAGAATGTTCATTATTCGTATAACCCCAAATAGGATAACAAAATGTCAAAAATGACTAACTTGAGGGAAAAAAATAAATCTGATATTGCACTGAAAATGTTAGCAATAGAAATAAAATAAGAAAATTAAATTAAAGGAGTATGCCTAGGCAACAAGAAAACAAAACTATCATGTTTGCATATGATATGTTAGTTTAACCTAGAGTCAACAAAAAATCTAATCGAAATAATAACTTCAGCAAATGTTGCAAGATATAAAATTAACCCAAACCACATCATCAGCACTTCTATATATTACCAATGAAACACAGCAGTAAGACATGGAGGAATTCCATTTAAAATAACTACAGTATAAAAGACTGGGGAGGCTACCTGCCAATACAAACATAGTAATTAAATTAACACAATTACAAAACACTCTTCACACAAATAAAAACAGATCTAAATAATTGGAGAATATTAATTGCTTATGAGTAGGCTAAGCAAATATGATAAAAATGATACTACCTAAATTAACTTATGCAGTGTCATGCCAATCAAACTATTAAATAAGTACATTTCATAGAACTAGAAAAATAATAACAAAATGTAACTGGAGGAACAAAAGGACAAAAAATAATAAGGGAATCAAAAAAAAAGGAAGGGGAAAGAAGTAAGGTAGTCTAGCAATATCAGACTTCAAAATGTGTTACAAAACTGTACTCATTGAAGCATTTTGTTACTGGATAAGGAAGAGACAGACTGATTAGTGGACCAGAGTGGGTAAACAATACACAAAAATAAACAGCTACAGGAACCTAATGCTTGATAAAAACCAAAGATCTTACCTATTAATTGAGGCAAGAACATTAATTTGCAAAAATTTGGGGAAAGAAAAGTCTGGCAAAAACTAAGCACAGGCTAGCATCTCCTGCTGTACACCAAGATGAGCTCAAAATGGGAAAATGATTTAAATATAAGGGTGATATTCAAAGCAAATTAATGAATAGGAAAGAAGTTTCCTATTACATTTATGGAAAGATTTTAGGACTAAACAAGGGATAGAGAGATTTACATAAGATAAAGGAATAGTTTAAATTATGTAATATTAAAAATGATGTAATATTAAATTACATAATATTTTTCACACAGAGAACCAATACTTATAAATTTAGAAAAAAAGTAGGAAAACAGGAATAAATCTTTGTAGGAAGTTTCTTATTTCCAAAATATATATAGGAAATTGGATCAGATCGTCTAGAATATGAGCTATTTTCCTGTTAATAAATTATCAAAAGATATAAATAGATGGTTTTCTAGAGAGAGAAATCATATACAAATAAAGGAAGAAATCATATAAAAATCCTCTAAATAACTAATTGAGAAATGCAAACAAGAACAACCCTGCATTACCACTTCACATTTATCAGATTGACCAAGGTGACAAAAAATGGAAAATGATAAATGCTGGAGATATGGGGAAACAAATACACACTAATACACTGTTGGTGAAGCTGTGAATTTGTTTTAGGAAACAATTTGGAACTATGCTCCCCAAAACTATTAAACTGTATATACCCTTTGACTCAGGTAATAATGCTACCAGGTCTATACATCAAAGAGATCAAAGAAAGATGGAAAAAATATTAATTAATTCTCTTTTTTGTGGAGGCAAATATTCAGAAACTGAAGGAATAACCATCAATTGGACAATGGCTGAGTTATGGTCACATGACTAAGATCAAATATTATTTTAAGATAAGAAATAATGAAGGGGATGGTTTCAGAGACTTCTGGAAAGACATATGAACTAATGCAAAGTAAAATAAATAGAATCAAGAAAACAATCTATACAGAAATAGCAATATAGTAATAATAACTTTGAAAAAGTTAGTGACTGAGCTACACAATGACCCACTACAATTCCAAAGGGCTTATGGTAAAACTCCTGAGAGAACTGATAGAATACAGAATGAATCATACTTTTTGTCTTTTTCTTTTTTTTCATTTTTGGACATGGTTAATGTGTGAATTTGTTTTACATTACTATACAAACTTGTAATGAGATTTTTTTCTCTTTTCTTTTCAGGGGAAAAGAGTCAGAGAACTTGGGGTGAGCAACTGATTTTTCCTGATATCTCTCCCATGTAATGGATGATATAAACTTTTTTCTTCAACTGTTTTCTGAATTCACTGTCATCTACTTGATCACTTTGCTAAAAAATAAATGGCACTCAAGAACACTTGAAATAAAAAAATTAAACCTGCTATCAATCTACTCTTAATTGTTCACTTGGAAATTTCCAATATTTTGTGCATCCTCAAAACAAGGTTTTAGGTTGTTCAATAAGACAATTAGATAACAAAGAACAGTAACTGAAAGATTGTACAAAGACTTTTTCCCAGGACATTTGAAGTGGGGTGTAAGTTGAGGGACCAACATTCTGTGGAAGCTAAAGCATGTTTTCCTTACTATAGAAATTTAGATCTTTGACTCACAATTCTCCAGAGGCATCAAGGTACAACCATGTCACATGAATTTCTTGGGGGCATGTGTTTTGCTCTCCTGCAATTCCTCAATCCCTGCCCCCTCTCCATGATTTTCATCGTCATCATCACTATTACCACACTCATTGTAATGGTATCTCATGGTAATTGCCCACCATTGAACAATTCTTTTTCTCATATCATTAATAGACTCCACTCAAAAATTTGATTATCCTTTATGCCAGCAGGCTCAGTTTTGGGTAGTTATGTCAGCAAAGTGGTGGGATGAAAGAGTGTTGGTTATGGAATCAAGAAGATTTGAGTACAAATTCGATCATTTGACAAGGGCAAGCGCTATAATCAATGTTGGTTTCCTCATTGGTAAAAATGGAGATAATAACACCTACTTTATAGAAAAAAGTAAGGTATTTTGCAAAACTTGAGGTACTATATAAATTCTAGCTATTATTATTATCTGTTTTGGCCATCCTCAGACTTAATGTCCATATCCATTTTTCATAAGTTCAGTGAAAAAGAAGAGAAATGATCTGATTTTATTGAGGCCATATAGTAAGTCAGAAAAAGAGTATCATTTTGCTGATCTCCATTCCAAAGTTTAGTCTCTAGATAAGGAATTCTTCAGAATCCACTGAGTAGATCTACTTGTATGATATATATATATATATATATATATATATATATATAATGTTATTTCAATATATCTTGATCAACTGATAGTGCCACATATCCAGGAAAAAATTTTAAATAAGGAAGTCACATCGATTTTACCTCTACAAAATAAGTACATAGCTTTTTGCCAAAGAAAAAGAAGTATGATCAGATAGTAAATTAGAAAATATGCCTTAAGATCATTTAAAGTTGAGTGTTAGAGCTATAATTATAGTTTCCTTTATGAAAGGACTATATTTTTCTTTAGAAAAACACTATTTTGAATAATGTTAGGTGCACTCTTCAAGCATTATTACAATTATTTTTATAAACTTTTGTCCCTGGAGTTATGAAACAGAGGTTTAGTCAAACTAAGTCAGACTAAAATGCTGAATCAACCAAACTATGACTGTTTAGAAAATAAATTTCAGTGCTTTAGGGGCATACACATACTGCCTTTATACATTTCTGTATTGATATCCTATTACTCATATGAAAATGCTAGTTAGCCAATTCACACCTCCCTCACCACAATATTATTATCATAATTTATATACTCCTTTTGATTTAAGGAATTTGAGTTTCACAAACAATGAATAAAATGTTAACTCAATGAGAAATTATCTAAGTGTGACCACACCTTGCTGCATGAAAAAAAAAATTACAAATAAGTGACTGGACTATTTGTCTAAGAGCAAATTTAGGGAACAGCATAAATTATTTTAAAATATCTGCTTATAAATCATTCAACCAGTCCAGCTTGGAGTTGTTTTGCAAGTGGCAAAGGGAATTGTAACATCTGTATTTCATAATGTACATTCAGTCCTACACTTTTATTTCCTGTGAGTAGATGGCAGGTTTAACCTTTCATTTCTAGTGATGCTGGAAGCTAGATGTATAAAGCAAAGTGTTCAGAGAAGTCACTGAAGAATAAAGAATAAAGTTTACATCAGCCATGAGATCTAATAGTTACCTTGTAGGACCTCAAGGAAAAAAAACTGGACATGTTTGACTTACAATTTGTTCTCATCTCCATCTTTTGCAAGAGTCATTATTTAGACTCCACTCCCTCCACTTCACACTCATTATCAAAATGTGAAGAGTTTTTGTTCTTTTCCATGGTTGGGGGTATTATTATACCTGATATGTTTCAGCCAGATTCTATAATGTCTTATTGGTTGATAAGTACTATTTATTGGCCAATAAATTCCCTCTCTCTTTTTGTTGCTTTCCATGTAGCATTCTAATAATGACTTTTAAAGTGCTTGCTGTGGACATGACACTGTGTTGTCTAGAATCCCATTGGTCAAATTCAACTCTCTCTGAGAAGTGATTTTAAAATTAGGTAGTGGAGTCTATACAGAAGTTCAAATACACCAAAGTTCTAGCATTACTTTGGGTCTTGAAACCTTTTCAGTCTTCTTAAAACTACTACTTGATTTCTTGCCTTGATCTCCTTCTATCCACTGAAACTGGGACCATTTAACATCCCAACTTGTCAGTTCAGCCTTGCCTCGTACTCTGGGAATACTTCTGTCCTTGAGCCAAGGGGAATATAAAAAGACCTGATTTATTAGATTACCAACTCTATCTCATTCCTGGTTCTGATCTATTTTATCCTACTTCCCTAATGGTTAGTTTCCTGCCTTCTTTTCCAGTTCCTCTTTATTTAATCCATGGATTGTATCTTAAATTTCCCAGTAGCTGAGTTCCCTCTCTTGTACCTCAATGATTGGATTCCTACCTTATCCCTCAGTTTTCTCAGAGATTAGGTTTCTTCTGGGCACCTTGGCTTAATCTCCTCAAATACTAACAGTCTGCCAATCTGAGTCTCAGACAGTTGTTTCCTGTTTTGTCTAATTGAATGTATGCTTTAAATCTTGGCCTTATTTTGCTAAAAAAAATACTTGAGTCCTTCCTATCTCTGCCCCCCCATCCCTAAATTAATCTCTGGCCTTCAGACTTTCATTTGAACTCCCCTTTTGCCTGTCCCTAGAGTGCCTGAATTCTTATCTTGCTCCCTTCCAGGTTCTCATTCTAAACCTTAAAGCATTTTGACAGGGATGCCTCATTGCCACCTGAACCATTATTCTGGTGAATGAAATGTGAATACTCCTGAAAGGTATTTAGTCTCACTAGCCAGGTAGTATTTTAGTAATTTGTTACCACAATATATATAGCAGAAATTTATGTTCAATTCAATAAGCATTTATGTGCTATCTGCCAATTTGCCAGGTACTATGCTAGGTAACTGGAAAGCATGAAAGAATCTATGGGAATGAACTTTGGAGTGGTCTAAATTTTGGTATAATATTAGGGTAGTGTTGAATAAACCACTGTAAGAAATGGGTTAGAGCTAGGAGAACCATTGAAGTTCATGATTTAGAGCCTATTATATTCCACTTCTGCTACTTACTAGCTTTGTGTTCCCTTGGAAGAATTTTTCATTTTCTATTCCAATTTCTTCATCTACAAATTTAAGATATTAGCCTAGATGACCTCTAACTTCCCTTTCAGAGCTGAATAAATGATATGATCATTTGAGAAACTGTACAATTTTACCTGGGGAATGAATCTGCCTATAGGATTTGGGAGAACTCAGAAACATAGAAGGGGGTGTTTAAGGTTTCATTTCCAACAAAGAGGGAGAAATTGTTTTTATTCAGTACTGAACTTCACTGGTTTAGAGACTCTTTGAAAAGAACCATGTAGGCTTAGACTACATTATAATGATTTGGTTTGAAAGTGCTTTCTTTGAACTGGGCTTTTGATTTCCAAGTTTTGGCACTGGGTGCCTGAAGGCTGGTACTGTACAACTTAACCTCCTAGGTAGTACTCATTTTTATGAATTTACTCTACCACCTTTCAAAAACAAGCATGGTTGGTATGATGCAGTTAGAATACTTTGAATATACTTTATCTTTTCTTTTTCTGTAAGGCATCAAAATTAGTGACCAAATCACTGAAAGTTTAGGCAAATTTTCTTCATAAAATTAAAAAGTAAAGAATCTCTATTTTGTGACCCAAAATAAAAATCACAATTACTACAGCCCACCTACAGATTACTGTTTACTGAACAGTGCCAATATCAGATACTCCCACAATACTTCAAAGAATGTTTCCTGATTTGGGGAAACTATAAAGAGAGTTGACAATGTAATACCATTTTTTCTTTCTTCTTTTTTTTTTAAGAGGTCGAGAGATAAATTAAGGGAAGAAAGATGGGATGTTTTTGTGTTATGATTTCATGCCTCAAGAGACTTTTAAGAAAGAACATGACAACCTGAAATGCTTTTTTCCTCATTTTAACATTAGTAAGAAAAATATGGTCTGAAAAAACAACATTCCTACAGTACCAAAATCAAAGTCACAAATATTTTTACAATATTATTGGAAAGTCAGAAAAATATCACCAAGGAAACATTGCCTTGAAGTAACGATTCAATTTTTATTTCTGATCACAAGAACTATGAGATAGCTCTTTCCTACAGTTGAATGCCTTTATAGTATAGCTCATTACTACACAGGTTCAAATATAGAATCATAAAACTACCCATAGAGCCCCCTTAGCTACTCCCAAGTTAAATGTGACTGTCTGAAGGCAATAACTACTCAGATCATAGCCCAGGATACCATCTTATGGTTGTCTGTATTGCTAGACCATTTCAGATACATAAATTCAACAGAAAAAGCATTTAAAACATGAAACAAATAAAAAGGCAAAGTATTAAAAAAAATTTTCTGTACCAACCCACAATGGATTGTATATCTTCCTGATGTTTAATTAATTCCTCTTCAGTCCCCTGACTCCTCTGTTTTGTGGAAGGACAGCTACTTCATAATACACATTTTCAGTGATAACTTTGAGTGTCTATAGTGCAATATTCAAGTTTAAGTTCCACAAAATGATTCAAAAGATTTCATCTTGACTCTAGAGTCATCATAATTCAAACAAGACATTGCAGTTCAGGGATGTCATGACCATTCCACTCACCCGATTTTGTTCTTTCTTTCTTTGCTCTCACTACAACTCTCATCTTACCTCTCATGTTTGTAAAGTGCTTAGCACAATGTCTAGCTCATAGGGGGTGATTTATAAATGTTTACTGCCTTCCCTTCTTCTTCATTGCTGCCTCCATAAGTACTATAGGATCTCTTTCAAAGAATGATGATCACTTGAACCCAAACATCGTATCTGAAATAGAGTTCTGTGGAAATAACTATAATAAAATCTAAATTGTGTGAATTCTGGTTTTAAAAATAAAATGTTGCTGTTTTGGTTGTCCATGCTTTATTGACTTGGTTAGACCAAGTCTGAAACTGCTTTTCTGCTTTCAGTGGAAAGTTGTTGATTGAATAAAAGAAGACTCATTAATGTCTTTAAGAGAACTTGAAGTAGGATGTTGTTATTATAAGTTCTGTTTTAATATTCTATTCTACAATCAAAATCTTAGTTATATGAAGAATGGAAAGATAGGCATAGGAACAGTGATGAGACGCTTTTATCTCTAGGGTTGAACAACAAGAAGCCTCAGGTCCATATATTATCATCCTTCATATTTTTTCCTGTTCTCTATTTGTCATGATGATGATGATGTAGAGATCTCATTTATTTGGCATTATTAGGGAATAATGTCACTTGCCAAGTGCTATTCGTTCCACATAAATGAATTCTCCAGATAATTGAAGTTTATCTCGTGATGCACAGTTTTAAAAGTGCAGCTTTTAAAAAGTTCAGCTTAAAAGTGAAGAAGTAAATCCCACTTTCCTGTTTTCTGAAAAAAATGAATTAGTAGATATGAGGTTCCCTTTTCGTAATGACTCGGTCATCATAAATTCTAGGGCTTGTGAGGTATGCTGTAGCTGAATGAATACTTAAAATAAGCTAGATATGAATTCAAATCCAAATGAGATAATATATGTAAAATTTTGCAAATTTTTAAATGTTAACTAGTCAGATTATGGGGCGAGTGATTTAATCTCACTGAGTGTTAGCTTCTTCATCTATAAAATGGAGATAATAATACCTAAAGAATCTAATTAGAGCATTGTAAATGAGATAATGTGGGTAGACTGTTTTGTAAACATCCATTATTATTCATTATTATCTAATAATGTTCTAATTCAGGAGAATTTGAGGGACAATTAAGATAGAGAAGGCTATTAATCTCTACATTAAATGGATTCAGACTAATTTTTTTAAGTTATTGGTCTAATCTATCACATCCCACCTTTTTAGTTTCATGTTTTTCATCTGAAAGTAGATGAAGTGTTTTTGTTTTTGTTTGAGGTTTTTTTGCATTCCATTTAAAATAAGAGCCAAAAGTCACTGAGAAAGATTTCTAGCGGTTTGCTATAAACAAAGCAATGTGGATATGAATGATTGGATTTTGTTACATATTTTGTCTTTTCTGAGGTCTTTTTAAAAATTTACTTTATAGTTTTCCATCATTCATCAAATGGCTGATTTTGTCAGAGAAGTTACCCTTGAATAAAATATCTTGGATAATCTCAATCCATGGTGACAGTAATACTCATTGAAGCATAATTAGTAATTAATCATTTTCTGTATACTGCATATCATACTTCCAAGTATTCTTTTAAAGCTGCTACTAATGTAAATTTGACCCTACAAACTGGATTATCATAGAGCATTTCCAGGAGAAACTGAGCCTGGGACCTCTGCTTCACCAGGGCCATTTTATGGTACTCTTAGTGTACCTCATTTCACTCTTTCTCCACTCTTTCTGGAAGATTTGGAATCAAATCAGCATCACCATTGCATCTGGAAAGAAAGAAGCTCCCCAATTGTTCTACCATCTCTGAGACTCAGAACAGAATACCCTTCCCATTCCTCCCCTATTGGTCATTTCCCCAGTGAAATGAATAAATAAAAATAACTGGAAAAAAGCATTAAGGGTTTCTTGCTCTCTGCTAAATACAGGATATACAAAATTTTTAAGAACATTATATCTAGGAACAGTGATATTATTTTAAAAGCAATTTTAAGCATTTAAGTTATTTTTAATCTTTTATAAATATGCAAATTAAATATGAATGACATATGACAAAAGATGCCATCCAGAGAAAGTGCCCAGATATATGCATAGAGTAATTTTACACACACACATGCACACACATACACACACATACACACACACACACACACACACACACACACACACACATATATATATAAAACTGCTTGTGTCTAATGGTAGCTATCTCTAAGGTGGGGGCAGAGGGAGGGAAGAAAAAAAAGAAAAAATTTACATGATAATTTTGTTTTATATTTGAAAGAAGTAGCAAACTGTGAGTAGTAGTCTTGCAGTTTCATGTACAGTCCTTTTTATTGTTTTATGTTATAGAAGTGCTTTTTTTAATTCCATAAATTAAAAATAATTTCTTTTCAATTACAACAAGTCATCACTAGGATAATACATTGTGATCAAGTAGGATTTATCACAGGAATGCAGGGTTGGTTCAATATTAGGGAAACTGTTAATATAATTAATTATATCAATAACATACCTATCAGAAATCATAGCAATAGATACTGAAAAAAGTTTTGACAAAATACACCACCCATTCCTACTAAAACCACTAGAGAGTGTAGGAATGAATGAATTTTTCCTCAGAATAATAAGCAGTATCTATCTGAAACCATCAACAAGCAACAGGGATAAGCTAGAGGCATTCCCAATAAGATCAGGGGTGAAACAAGGGTGCCCATTATCACCACTACTATTCAGTATTTTATTAGAAATGTTAGCTTCAGCAATAAGAGAAGAAAAGAAATTGAAGAAATTAGAATTGGGAAGGAAGAGACAAAACACTCTTTGCAGATGATATGATGGTCTACCTAGAGAATCCCAAGAAATCATCTAAAAAACTACTAGAAATAATTAGCAACTTTAGCAAAGTAACAGGCTATAAAATAAACCCTCATAAAAATATTTTTTAAAAAAAGAGAGAAAAAGAGGGAATGAAAAAAAAGAGGGAAGGAAAGAGATAGAGATAATCCCTGTCCTTATATTACATATAAGTAGCTTATATTTTAATAATGGAAGATAACACATAGGGGAGAATAATGATCAAGGAAGGGAGTTCTGTTGTGAGAATACATAAAGAGTGATAGGGAATAGGGAGAGAGAGACTCTCTCAGTGGTAGGCAGATGATAAAGTGGCCTGGATGGATGACTGCATGGAGTGTTTTCACATGGTGTGTTTTCCAGATTTGTTCAGTAGATACATGGACCAAGTAGACTAGATTTGCAGACTGTCAACCTTCAATTGTTTTGCTACCTACAACAGAAACTCCAGAAATGGATGAATTAATTTCTCAATGAGCTAGGGACATATGTGCATGAATTCTGGGGGGAAAATGGTTTTGAGATCAAGGTCTCAGGTCTTGAATAGAAAGTGCTGGTCCAAGTCAGGAGGAAGAACAAGTCTGCCATGGTAGAAAGGTCAATAGTGAGATGGATGTGTGGCTGAAACATGGTCTTACCTGCTCATCAGTCACTGTGATGGGCAGGCTCACCACAGTCTTCCAGCCTTAGAACTTTGATCGCAAGTCTCAGCACCCTCTTTGGCTAGTCTTCATATATGAAGAGAATGAACCATTGAGATCCTTCTTTTTGTACAACCCCTACCCTTCCAGTGACTTCCTAGAGAGAGCAGAGCTGGTAAAAGGAAACTGCTTGGGAGCAGACTGTCTCAATTTTGTATCTGCATTCTTATATGTCACAGTACATAGAATATAATGATTAATAAATGCTTTTCCGATTATTCATTCATTCATCTCATTTAAAGATTTTTATCTAAGCTTTTTTCCTGTTTTTATATTTGTTTTGCAATGCGGTATTATTATAAGAGGAAGAAAAAAACATAAACTATGGTTTAGAGAAACCTGAGAGTTTGGAGGGGCTTTGAGAAAGGAAACTTCAGTTCTTACCCCTAATTATCTTTCCCACTAGTGAATCTTACTACCTGAAATTTCACCATTGGTGATTAAATTCTTTGAATTAGGGTTCTCTTTTCAAAGAAAAATACTCCTTAGAGTATTAACATATTAAACCAGTAATCGTTCCTTTTGACCTTAGTGTGAATTAATTTAATCAGACAGATGTTTTCTTCCTGGGGAGTAGCTGGGCTCACTACACTGAAGTTCTGATTGAGGGCTGACAGATGAAGAGAGGTAATTCGAGGGCATGGAGCAAGTCTGATTAGAATGTCTCAGTGAAGGGTTGTAGGCAGCTGGAGGTAATAATGAGGGTGCTGGGAATCTGGGGGGTGGGGCAGAGAGGAAAGGGGAATAAAGAATGAAAGAGTGTAGTGCTTTGTAGATAAACCAGAGACTTCACAGTTTTTATGTTTATTTTTTGTTTTTTGCTTTTTTCCCCTAGGAATGGCTTGGGTAATAGGACAGCAACAAAAACTAGCTGTTCTTTGTATTATGGGTGTCAGTGGGTTGCAGACTGATTTTTAGCAAAGGTGATGTTGCCGTTTAAAGGCCCCTGTTTGGAGTAGTGATGGGGGGGGAGCAGAGATTTCCATGGAAGGGGGATGTGCTGGGAGTGGTTTCTTGTGAATTGGAAGCAGGGTAGCCTTTCCTTAGAGAGCTAATTAACAGCTTCAGTGACCATTATAATGTGTTGCTAAACTATGAAGTCACTTCTTCTTTACCTCTCCCTTGTATATATTTGTGTACTTGCCCTCATGCCCCCCATGGATTATCAACTACTTGAAGAAAGGTAATTTTGAAGTCATTACTGTATTCCTTCCTCCTCACCATTTTCCATTTTTCCTAGTTCCTCTTCTTTAGACCTACTTCCATGGTTGCTTTGAGGATCAAATGAGATATTTTTAAAGAACTTAACCCAGTGCTTAACACATTGTATAAACTTTATAAAAGCTTTTACCTTTCCCCCTCCCTAATAGAGTAATAATTATCATCACTTGCATTTCTATGGTGCTTTCTTAAAAAAGGTTTGGAAAGTACTTTATGTATACTTTTGCTGTTATCATGTAGTTATGACCCATTTTCTCTCAGATAAAGATTCCAATATGGCTTACCATTTCCTTCACTAGCTCATTTTACAGATGAGGAACTGAAGCAAACTGGGATAAGTGACTTGCCCAGGGTCACAGCTAATGTTTGAGGCCAAATTTGAACTTGTCAAGATGAGTCTTCCTCACTCAAGGCTTAGTCCTCTGTGAACTATGGCAACTAACCCACCTGCCTTACATATACTATCTCATTTGAGTATAGGATGTAGAGGCCCTAGGGACTTTAAAAGACCTCATCTAGCCAAACATCCTTATTTAATGGAAGCCCAGAGAGGTGAGGTGCCTTGCTAAAAGGTTTCATAGGTAATAATTTGCAGAGGTGAGCTAAGGCCTATGATTACAAAGCCCCCATTCTTGGATCTGCACCATGCTGCCAATCATAGTTCTCTGTATGAATTCAGTTAGGTAGTGGTGAGCTGGAGCCAGTTCTTACCAACTCAGAAAAGCTCATTATAATTTTCAATATAAGCTTTTTTTATTTCAGAAATTAGCAAATATTTTAAATAAGTACATGATTTATTATTTTGTTGACTGTCTTAAGTTAAGAAAATAATAAGAAAATATTAATAATGAAGATTAACCTTAAAATATGTTTTATGGACATATTAAATTTTTGGAGAGCTGGCTGTTAAACATTTATCATCAGAAACTCAGTAACAGTACGTCAGCTAGAGTTTCATTAGAAGACATCAGGTTTGAGATTAACTATACTTCAGAGTAACTATCAATAGCTCTAGGTCTTGAATTTTGTAAAGGAATTTATTTGAACTTCTTTTATTTTATGTCTAAGGTTCACAGTGACTGGCACATAATGGTGCTTAATAAATGTTCATTGATCAGTTGATTGATTGCTGAGCACTATGGACATTTTCAGTAGTCCAAGAGTCCATGTGTAAGGGACTTTGCTAGCATTGGCTTTCTGTTTGTTCATTCATTTGTTTTTGTGAGGCAATAAGGTTAAGACACTTGCCCAAGGTTTCACAGCTATTATCAAGTGTCTGAGGCTGGATTTCAACTCGGGTCCTCCTGACTGCTGGGCAGGCGCTCTATCCATTGTGCCACCTAGCTGCCCTAGCATGGACTTTTTAAGGAGATTTGGATGGAGCAACTTGGATTTGCTTTTGAAAGGACTCTAATGGCAGACAATGATTCCTTTTTCTTTTGGGGAAACCCAGGGCAGATATACAGGGAGAAGACTAATGTGAAATTATAAGGGAGACTTTTTGTTAGGTGCTTGCTGATACTTTGCTTACTCCACTAACAACAAGGGTGTTTCTTATTTCTCTCATTGCATCCATTCGGTCTTCTAAGGATGTAGACTGTGTGAGTGAGAGGGGGAGAAAGTTTTACTCAACTCCTAATTAGGAGCAATGGAGAAATGAACTTCTAGGTTAGCTCCTGGGCTATGAATTTAAGAGCAGAAAAGAAGGAAAACCATTTATTAAATGCTTATTTTGTGCAGGAACTTTACAAATATTATAGTATTTGATCCTCATAAAAATCCTGTGAGGCAGGTGCTATTAGCCCCATTTTACAGTTGAGAAGACTGAGGTAGATGCTGATTAAGTGATTTGCCCAGGATTACACAACTAGTAGGTGTCTAAGGCTAGATTCCAGACCCAGTGCTCTCTCCACTGCACCACCCACCTGCCTGACAGGCAGAAAGATGAATTTTTGGCTTCTGCTGTTTTGGAGATTGTAGGTCTAGGAATGGAAAGAAATGTGCTGGCTATATTTATAACATTAAAATGATGGTTTATTTTATTTTTTCTCTAATATGATTAAATATTTGTACAAACTATGATCATATTGGACAATCTACATGCATACTCTAAGACCAACGAAAGGCAAATTATATCTCCCACAAAGAGACAAAGCTCAGAAGAATGACAACCAGATCTATGAGATCCAAGGAGAGCTTGGCTCTTGTAACACCCTCTGGTACAGCTGACAGATGGGAATGAGACTGGAATTAACCAGAGCACCTGCTCTGGTCCAGGCAAGTCGTCTTAGAGTCCCCAAACTGTTAGACACACAATAGCTAGTATTAAAGTTATGGATGTGCTTGTCCCTACTCTTCTCCAAGAGTTCAAGTTCCCAAATTTTACTAAAATTTACATTCTCCACCTACTCTGCCAAACACCTAGCTCTTATTAGGCACTTAAATATTTGAAGTGAATGAATGATTCTGGAGCTACTTTTCTGTGGTGTATATAAAACAATTTAAATTTCAATGATTTCAAATACATACATATTTTATATATATATATATATATATGTATTTAGAAATAGACAGTGGGATGATTTGACTGAAGAATTTTTAAGTTTAGGTTTTCTTTTTTTTAACTTTAAAATCCTAATGAAAGTATTCTTGGACTAAAATGACTTATAATAACGATAGATAACTATCAGACTTTAATGATTTATTACCATAGCAAAATTCTGCCAAGCTGTAGATGTTACCTTTTGGTCTACAGAAAGCATACCTAGCTTTCAGTGTTGGTAATGATGAGACTACAGTTGTCACTATTCAATTGTATGGATGGGTCAGGTTGGAGCCACAAGGAAGAAAGTTTGTTGTCTTTGATAAATAGCCCAAAATGGGCTTTCAAATTCGTTTTGTGATTCATGGTGTTAAAATAATACAAGAAGTTATTAAGATGATCAAAACTGTATTAACATTTTTACACTTTAAATGATGATGCCCTGGCACAAAGTTTCTGTCAATATGCAAGCACGTCTATGATACTGCGTGGTGCGTCTGTACTGATGTGTAGCATTAAGGGATGGACTGCCCTATTTAACCTGAAGGTATCTTTCCATCAGTAAGGTGGCAGCAGCTGAAGAACTGTTAAAAGACAAGCTCTTTAAGTTACAATGATTTGATTAAACCCTAGACAGGTGATAGTTAGCATACAAATAGGGCTACATACAGACTGGGAAGTGGAGGTGCTGCTTTACAATCTGTGTGAGTAGTGACCTTCTAAGAACTACAGCAGATTTCCAGAGGTTTTTTTTTTTTCAGAATCATTCCTAGCCCAGAAAAGCTACAGCTGATTTACAGGCTTTTTTTTCCCCAGAATCATTCCTAGCCCAGTAGCAAAATAGATACAAACAGCAAAGAGGCATTGTTAGAAATCGGCTCTGGGGCCTTGACATCTGTTCTTTTGCAACCCAGCTGCTTGTAACTCCACTTTTTGCCAGGGAGGATGACCATGACCTTGAGATTGAGTACCGAGGGCTGCTAAGTCCCTCCCACTGTGAGGAGGAGTACTCCACATCATGGCATGATTTCTTCCTTCTGTTTCGAACAAGCTAAGGATACCAAAAGACACAGTGGAAGTGGATCAGGGTGGGGGGCAAAGGAGTCAGCCCCTGGCTTTCCCACCATTCTGCTATAAGGATACACTATCACCTTCAAAAGCAGTTGGTTTTTTAAACTGAAACCTGAAATGCCAGGAAAATGGCAATGGAGCGAACCACTCTCTGCATCATATCACTTTTAAAGTTAATTTTGGAATATTTCAACTATAATTTTTAAGTAACACATGGCAGAGGACACCAGTGTTAATACTTCAATTTAAAAAGCAATTAAAAGTAGTAAATATAACCTCATCAATTTGTGTTTCCCTGCCTCTTTATGAAGCTGTTGATTCCTAACTCTAAATAAAACTGGCAATTTTAATCAGACTCTTGGAGGGTTTTGCTAGTATTATCTGTGAACAAATAATGTCTTCCCATTTTAGAGAGGGAAGCAGAGACAACAGAGATTAAATACATTCTCCAAGGCTGCTCTTTCGTTGTTGACTATTTTGCTGATAGAAATTATCAGAACCTGGATGAGGTGAAGAGTGTTTGAATAATAGTCTCCATTAGTGGTGTGGTAACTCCTTCATCCAAGTGTCAACCTGCTTTGCCATCTCTGGCTGGCTAGTTCTGGGTCTTCAACAGAACAGCAACAAATCAGAGGACAAAGGGAGGAGGGAAAACTGATGGACTTGTTTGCAAAATGACATCAGCCAGGGGATGATCCACTTACACACTTAAAGGCTTGGGGGGGGGGTTAAATCATAAACTCATAGACAACTTTGTGACTAGTGACTAGTACATTATGGCCATGGATGAAGAGAAATAAAATGTATGAAATGACATATTTAGTCTAATTATTCATGTTTTATTGATATCTAGTATCTGAATAAGTGAACTATTTTAGTTAAATAATTTTTTGTAAATTACCTTTTATTCCTCATTAATCCTTAGCTTTACCAATTTGCTCTTCCCTTCCATCTTTTAAGTCCTTCCTTTCCTTTTCTTAATCTTTTGACACTAGAATAGCCAGCTTTTGAAATATACCATGTTTTGGTCTTATCATTGATCTCAATTTCTCACAGGTCATTTTTATAACCTTTTTTGTAGGCTTCTTAGAAATTCTGTCAATATGCAATTCCTTAATACTTCTGGCTCACCATCTATGTTTATTTTTTTCTTAAATTCACAATAAAGGATAATGTAAAAAGTACAGCTTGAGAGGATTTGAAATAGGGTATGTGAGAATATTTAAGTGACTATTGTTTGACCCCATACCTCTGATTTCATTGATGGCATCGTGGAAACAGCATTGGGATTTGACATGAGAAAGCCTGGGTTTAAGTAAGAGCTCACATGGATGACCTTGGGCAAGTCATTTAATTCTTTCAGCCTTAGTTCCCTCCTCAGCAAAATGAGGGTTGGGGAGGGGTGCTCTTTAAAAGTCTTTTTAGTTCTATGATCCTATTATTTGAGGAACATCCAGTGTGGGAACTATCTCCACCCAAACAACTCATTGGTGACCCCTAGTCTTAGAGAGTTACTTGAGACACTGAGAATCTAAGAGACTTCCATGTTCACATGTCTATTGTACATCAATACAGGACTTGAATCAGGGTCTCCTGTCAGCTTCCCATCTACTATGCCATGCTGTCTCTCAAATGAATATAGGGAAAAAATTCAGGGTATTTCAAACATATATTCAGGTTTTTAAACATGTTTCCAAACTTGGTTTAAAGAAACTCTTTTCAGAAAATGGTGACCAATTGTTTTCTATATCCATTGAAAAGTTAGACTGAATTTAGAGACATTTTTGAGAAGGTTACTTTTAAGTGACTGGAATTTGAAATGGGTATAAAAAGAATACAGAAAAAAAATAAGGATCTCAAGATGGTTTTCTGGAAGATATGGAATATTTTTTAAAGTTCTTTAAATCTAGTATACATTTTATCTGTCTAGCATGTATTATAACTGAGTATACCTGAGATCAATTTTCACCCTATCTTTCCCAACCTATTACCCTGTTTCTCTAGTGCCACACACATCCCTGTTTTCTAAATTACTCAGCTTGGAACTCTGAATTCATTTTATTTTATATTTATCCAGTTAAAATATCTTTCTTCTACTTCCAATAAATACCAAGTAGCAGCTGCTGCTGATGCTGCAGGAGGAACAGGAGGCCCTGGGAAGCCTTAGAGCCAGAGGTCAAAGTGACTTCAGAAGTTGGGGCTAAGGTCAGGACTAGGGTGGAGACTGGGACTGTGGTTATGGCTATGGGGCTTGGGAGGAAAGGCTGAAGACAAGAAGTATGTTCCTGTCACTAAGTTGGGCCACTTAGTCAAGGACATGAAGATCAAGTCTTGGGAAGAAATCATTTTTTCCTTCCTGTCAAGGAGTCTGAGATTGTAGATTTCTTCCTGGGATCATCACTGAAAGATGGGATTCTGAAGATTATAACTGTTCAGAAACAAACTACAGGTGGACAACATTCCAGCTTCTGGGCTTTTACGATCATTGGTAACTACAATGGTCATGTTGGCCTGGGTTTCAAGGAAGTGACCATATCTATTCGTGGTGCTATCATTCTAGCCAAGCTGTCCAACCTTCCTGTGAGAAGTGGCTACTGGGTGAAGAAGAATGGCCAGCTTCATACAGTACCCTGAAGGTCACGGGTCTGTTATGGTGCTCTTGATCTCCACCTGAGAGATCCTGGCATTGTTTCAGCTCCTCTACCTAAAGATGCTCCCAATGATGCCTGGAATTGTTGACTGTGACTCTTCCACTAAGGGGCTGTGTTGCCACTGTAAGCAACATTGCTTAACATACAGCTACCTAACCCCAGATCTATGGAAGAATACTGTGTATACCAAGTCACTAGGAATTCAATGATCGTCTTGTGAAGACTCACACTAATGTGTATACTCAGAGGACCTAGATAGTTGCTGTGGCAGCCACATAATTTTTTTTTTGCAAGGCAATGGGGTTAAGTGGCTTGCTCAAGGCCACACAGCTAGGTAATCATTAAGTGTCTGAGGCCAGATTTGAACTCTGGTACTCCTGACTCCAGGGCCAGTGCTTTATCCACCTAGCTGCCCCCTAGATTTTTTTTTAATAAACAAGGAATAAATTGAACTATGCCTGCTTAAAAATAGTCTTTCCTTTATGGTCACCATTTTGTTCTATCTGTCATTACCCTATGTCCCAAAGGTATATCAGGACATAGCTTTCCTAGGGGAGGAAAATTTTATTCAGGATACATTTTAAAGTTTAATCTGCACCATTAACATGTTCTCCATCACTTTCTTGAATCTGAATGCTCAACAAAACAATACATTGAGCCCTGATTTTCAGCTTGCTGATTTCTGAGGTGCAAATACTCATACAGCAAATTTATTTTTGGCAAGGCAATGGAGTTAATTGACTTGCCCAAGGTCACACAACTAGGTAATTATTAAATGTCTGAGGACGGCTTTGAACTCAAGTCTTCCTGACTCCAAGGCTAGTGCTGTATTCACTGTGCCACCTAGCTGCCCCTCATACAGCAAATTTAACAGTTTGTTAGAGACCCAGTTAGAGAAGGCTCCAACACAATCCATATTACTGTGGCAGCCTCCCAGGTTAGCTGGCTTCCCCAATAGAAAACTTTTTAGCCTCTCAGCCAACCTACTTAAGACTTCTAGAATTAAACATTGCCTTCTAAACAGAAAATTTCATCTCTTCTGCCCATTTTTCAGTGTTCTCCCTAACATGGCCCTTCTCTCTCTATCCAATTTTATTTTCCCAACTCCTAATCCTTCTGTCATAGAAGAAGTTCATTGGGATTCACTCTAATGAACATTCAATGAGTATATTCCTTTTTCATTTCCAGGTTCTCAGTACTATAATTCTCTTTGCTTGAAATGGTCTCCTGTTTCCCTTTTGCCTATCCAAATATATATCAGTCCTAAGTCTCCCTCTCACCTGAATATTTGCTGCACAACTTAATCAATATTTATTAAGCACTCATTATGTACTAAGTATACTGAATATACATAATCACTTCTTTGGAGAACAAAAGTGTGTTCAGACCTATGATTTCATTGGTTTAAGTCCTAATGAAGAAACTCTTTTCTAAAGTAAATTAGTATCTCTTTTGCCTGGGGCACCGAGATGTTAAGTGACTTGTCTATATGCATCTGAGGATGGTGCTTGAACCCAGATCTTCCTAATTGAGAGGCTGGCTTTCAATTTACTCTGCCAGGCACCCTGCTAGTAACATATTAGGCACTTAATAAATGCTTGATTGATTAGTTCATCTAAAATATTGCCAAATTGTTCTCTAATTCACATGGCATTTGTTTTGTCTTCCTGCCTAGGTGATCAGTATTCTGAGGGGAAGCACCATATTTTTGGATCTCTCTGATCCTCCCTACCCTGTCCTGACTTGCCCACCCAGTATTTTGGAAAGTGCTAGGCACAAATGATACCCACTATCTGTTGATCAATGATTTGGTTGAGTGACTGAAGTAAATCCCTTTTAAAATTCCATTTATCCCAAATATTCTAATTCCTGAATTTCCTCCTAGAAGCATAAAAAAAAATCCAAGATTTGCCAAGAATTGTCCAAATAGCCTTGTGATACAAGCAAGATGTATTCAAAACGTGGTCAATTTGTAATTCTTTGGAACAGGACTATTGGCATTTTAGCTAATCCAAAACTTTGCCTACTTCTCCTCACCTCTATTGCTTTGCTTTTTTGGCATTTCCCCATTCATTAGAACATCTTGGGATCAGGCAAGGGAAAAAAGAAAAAAATTTTGCTGACTGATTAACTGCTAAGAAACCCCAATTTATCAATTCTAAATCTTGATTGCATAGTTACAGACTTGCAACTCAGCCATCTGGAAACTTTTTCTTAACCACTTACATTAGACCAAAAAAAAAAAGTAAAGAAGAAAAGATAAAAGAGTTCTTTCAGTTCAGAACATTAGAATATAAGAGACCTCAGGGTCCCTCTAGTCAAACATCTACATTCTCTCTACAATAAGACCAGTGGATAACCAGAACTACCTATTTTCTCTACAATAGCTCTTTTTTTTTTTTTGCAAGGCAATGGGGTTAAGTGGCTTGCCCAAGACCACACAGCTAGGTAATTAAGTGTCTGAGGTCGAATTTGAACTCAGGTACTCCTGACTTAGGGCTGGTGCTCTATCCACTGCACCACCTAGCTGCCCCCTACAATAGCTCTTACAAAAATTTATTCAGCTTTTGGTTAATACCTTCCAAAGTAGCTGAATTTCATAATTTTACAATGTAATATTTTGCATTATGACTATTTTTCATATAGTATGAAGATCTGTGAAATAATTTGCATATTTATAGCTCGAATTATAGTTCTGTGAAAATGTGCTGAACTTATAAGATTTTTTTCTGTGATTTTGTTTTCAGAGTTAGAATTTATCAGTACAAAAATAAATGTTAGCTTTGACATTAGAGCAATTAAATCACATCCCTTCCCAGAACCCTGCTCCTAAATTCCATCTCTTCATCCTGAGAAGTTCTTGTATCAACACTACCAACTTGCTCTATCAAAAAGACAATTATATCTCTCTCTCTTCCCCAAGCAAGTTAAATTTCCACTTCCCTTCCTTCCATCAACATGTGCAGAGATGGGCAGGTTCCTTCTAGGAAGGTCTCTCCATTATCCTTTGTCATTCCCTATTATATTTTATTAAAATAGCATGTAACCAATAGGAAATCCCTGGGGCACATCTCCACTAAAGTTATCCTGCCAAATTGAAATTGGGTCATTAACAACTACTTCTTTAAATCCAACCATTTCTTTATTTCTAAGTCTTAATTGTATTTGTGTCTAATACATATTTTACTATCTTCTCCACATGAATAGTAAAAGTTGTTTATCAAATGCCTTAATAAAATCTAGGTAAACTTTACAACAAATTAGTTTAGTAAAAAGTAAATAAGGTTGATCTGGAATGATTTCTTTTTGATGAAGCCATGTTGGCTCTTGGTAACCCTCTTTACATATTCACCAACCATTTAAAGATCCATTCTAAAATTTTTCAAGACCACTAACATATGTTTTTATCTGTTTAAAAAAAATCCAGGACAAAATCTGTCTTTCTCCAATTGCATATCTGAGAATGTAATTCATTGGGGTAAAATGATCTAAATTCATCAAGACCAACTAGGTGCTCTTTACCTTTATTCTTATCCTTACTTTTACTTCTGTTGGATATCAAGTCCCTATTTATCATTTTTTTGGCAATTTTCAGTACAAATGGTATTGGTAGAGGAGAATCCAAAGAAGTATTGAGAAACTCTATATATACTTTGTGGATAGTAATCATCATCATCTTATCTAGACCAAGATTCTGTCCTCCATTTTTCTCCCAATAAAGCTTCAATGATCTTTTGGATGCCTTAGCTTCTCTTCATCAACCTCAATTCATTCTGAGCTTTAGCATATCTGATACCTTTTTTAGGAGTATATCACTTTCATACATTCATTGTTAACTGCCCTTGCTTTCATCTTCTACATTTCTTTTTTAAAATCTGAGTAAGTTGGTGAATTCTTTGGGCATCTCATTGGTCTCTTCAAATAGATCCCATTCTCCCCTTGTAGAATTGTTTCCTTTCATGCCATCAGAATTTTATATCCCTTCTCTTCTAGGCTAAATTATCTTATAGCACTTTTTAGTCCAAAGAATGCTACCTATTATCCTATTCAGATGCAGCTAATATATATAGGAGAATGCAAAACCTCTGAGAAGGGAAAATACTTACAAATTAATATTACAGAACTCTAATAACTTGAGGTCTTACTTGACACCCCTCCTCCACTATTTCCATGTGACCTCCCTCTTCTGTAATAAACAAACACATAGGATTGCTCTTAAGACCATTGTCCTAGAGAGAGAGATTCTCTCTAATGAAGTTAACTCTATCTAAATACTACTCAACCCCCTCCACCATGCAGGAAGTAGTTGTTTGTTCTGCCCATTCATGTGAAGGAAAGAAGGAACACATCAAAGGAAGAATTTCTTTCTGGTTGATAAGTTTTGCCAAACTATTATTTTTCTGCTTTTTTTAATTTTTTTCCCCCAAAAGATATTGCTCTTGGAAGGGAAGGAACATAATGGGAAATGAAGATGATGTAAAATTTTAAAAATCATTAAGAAATTTAAATTAAAAATTAATTTATTTCAATTTGGAGAGATAATAGCAGTATAAGAAAATCATTATTACTTATATTAACTGTAATTGTAAATAATGGTGATTATAATTCATTTCCACTAGATTTTTCTGCTTGCAAATGATCTAAATGAAATCCATAAAAATCTCAAAAAATTTTGATTTCACTATTTACATAGGAAAAAACAAGTAAATGACAAATACTTATTATTCAAGATATATTAGATTGAAGAAAAACCTATAGAGTTTATCATTACATGTATATGAGACTGTTAACTTCAAATAGATAGAATTGAGTTTAAAGGTGAATAGAAAAAGGATTTATTTTTAGGAAATTAGTTCCTTTAATGACTTTAAGCTTCTTGAAACAAGTCCACCTTTTTTTGTTTAAATATTAGGACTTGGGGCAGCTAGGTGGAGTAGTGGATAAAGCACCAGCCTTGGAGTCAGGAGTACCTGGGTTCAAATCCAGTCTCAGACAATTAATAATTACCTAGCTGTGTGGCCTTGGTCAAGTCACTTAACCCTTTTGCCTTGCAAAAACCTAAAAAAAATAAATATTAGGACTTAATTTATTTTGGGTATGCAGTTTACACACATATTATTGAGTAAAACTGGATTGTAAACAAATATATAAATATCATAACAAGCATTATCAAATAATATGAATGGCATGAGTGTTATAAGCATATTAATGGAACTGGGAAGGAAGAATCATGGAAGAGGACTTCAGTCCCATGGCATTTTTTTTAACCAAACTAAAACTCACAGTAGCACCAAAATGGCAATACTTACAAGAAACATAGAAGATGGAATATTTTTTACATTATTTTTTCAGAATCACTTTGCATTTTAGTTAATTAAGTAGGAAAGTTAAAAGTGCATGCATTTTTGGTTAGTGTCAACTTCTTTTGCAAGCAGAAGTTAAAGGGAATAAAGCTGGTCAGTCTGAGAATCTGTCTTTTATACCAATTCAAGCACAACGCTGTGCTTTGATTAGGTGATTGGAAATGGGTATGTGCTTCAAAAACTGCTGTTATGTAAGGGTAATCTGCTAAAGGCTACGTGAATTTGGTAGGCAATTCATGCTTTTTTTCATCATTAGCAGCAACAAGAACTCTTGATTTTTCCTATTGACCAAAGTCATTTTGGGTTCTGTAGTTTTTCTTTATAATCCAAGCTAGGAACATCTTTTCTAAAATCAACATTTTTCTTTTTTGGTGATGTATATCAGCAAGTCATCAAATATGGAATACTAAAGAACTGAAGTTTACAATCACCCACAAAAGGAATGAGAGATGCATGGTAAAGATACTAACACATTATAAGTCAGTAATTATGCAAAAGAAGATATATAAAGCATTTAATCAGAGATATGTAAGGCTAGAAAAAATGTGAGCCTTTAATAAAAATAAGAGTGAGAGATAACTGATGGACACCCTTCATGCTATTCCAATGGCATCTTTGTACTGTCAAGAAATCTCAAAGAAGTTTCCACAGAAAGTTGACCTCCTATGAGAAATTTCTTGGAGGACATAGATGGGATTCTCACCAAATCGGTTAACTTGGATTGGTTATGATTTATATTCATGAAGGGAATATCCACATCAATAAGATCACAGATTCATTAGAAAATTGGAATATTAGAGCAATAATTAAATTTATTAAAAATCAAACATATACATGTCATAGATAGTAGAAATTACTATCATCAAACATATTTCAACTTATGATATTATAATATTTCATTTCTTTCATAGTTTCTTAAAAGTTGAACCATAGATGATTAACTTCCTCATCTACCTTTAATATTGGCTGTAGTCTATGATAAGTCTATGAATAAAATATAAATCTCAAAGAGCAATTTCATTTCTGGGATAGTTGAGTAGCGGATTCAGTTTAGTAGTCAATAATTGGTCTTCTTTTTCTGTTTATTGACAAGTCCTGCTGTTTATAAACTCTTTGGGTATCCAGCCACAGGAGCTTTTTTTTGTTATTATTTTATGTCAGTGTTGAATCTGAATTGTTTTTTCTTGAGGAGGCCAAGTAAAAAATGATAAAATATAATTTTGAGTTTGTATTTTTTTTACCAAGTGAATATATAATCCCTAAAAGATAAAATGATAACCCTCCTTTTAAAAAAAGAGTGATAAACTAAGAAAATAAGTTCATGCTGTGGCTTCATAAAGACCATTCTGCACTTCCTGCTGTGAGTTATCTCCTCCTCACCCAGTGACACTTGAATATCCCCCTTTGGGGCAGATGGCTTTCATTATTACAATCCCTGAAACTCAACAGATTCACTGAGCAACACTCCATTTTCAAGAAAAAGACAAAGGTTAATGGTAAATCCAAGTAGTTCTCTCACTCCCGACTGGTCTGCTCCTAGCTCCATTGATTTCCAGGCTGTTCTCAGTGTTTTCAAAGCAGTGGGGGAAGCTGGTAGATTATTTTCCAAAAGATGGATGCCATCTCCTGGGAATCTGTGAAACTGCATGACTTAGACTGAAAGCTGAGTAACCATTTCTGGCAAGTTTTCTTTCTAACTTTAACCAAAAAAAAGTATCAGTTTTCTCAAAATCAAATCTCAATATGTGACTGGTGAGGACAGAGATCCTTAAGCACGTGTAGTAATCACGCTCTCAGGTGTCACTTATGCCAATTAATAGCTATTCTAAAGAATGTAATGGCTTGCCCTTCACAGATCTATGTCATGATGTTGCCTCATTACATGGGTTATTTATGGTGAACTGGTGATTTAAACTACATTTGACGTAAGTTGGACCACAAAGTTGTCATTGCTGATGTTCCATGATTTGATTGTATCTCCTTTATCCCCCTTAAATAGAACAGAATGAAGTCAGAGAATAAAGTGGTCTCTTTCTAGTTAAATCTAGAATGTAAAATAAAGCTCATTTTCTCCAGGCCTTACACAATATTTCTCCAGGGTGAATAAACACATGCTAACTGTAATGTTACGTTGTGCCTCTTACCTATATTTTCATTTCTTCACTAAAGAACAAATATTGAATTTTTCTTTCTCCTTTTGGAGGGTATAAGATAGGAATTATTCAACTTTCATTTGAATAGGCCCCCAAAATAAAAATGAGTCATCTTCTATGAATAGGTTCTTGAAATAAAACTGCATGATCCATTGACTTTCTGAATGTCTTGTGCTTAGGGAAGCAAAACACTTTCACCTTTTATCTCTCCAAATATATATGTAAAAAGGGTCAAAGATGGAACAAGGAACTAAACCTTCTTCCTTAGGTTTCAGATGAGTGAGTGATATGTTACCATAACATGGATATTTAATGTACCTCATTTAAGAGGGTCAGAGATGAAACACCACTGCTTGCTTGTCTAAACCAGTCTGGCCTGGGAAACATAATATTTAATAAGTCATATTTAATTAGCTTTCATCTAATGTGGTGCTCTGTTGGCTGTTATTTGTGCAGCCCTCCAGGGCTTTCTCTACAAGGTCTGATTTTATTGTCCATTGATATCATGTCTGCTCAGAGATTTTATCAGAAAATATGATTGGTGTTCCCCACATAATAATAATACTGAAAAACATTCATCAGTAAGAAGCACTGATGGCATTATATATATATATATATATATATATATATGTATATATATACATATATATATATATTTTAAAAAATGCTTAGCAGTGTAATTGCCTTAAATCCTTACAGGGAGAGAGGGAGTAACAGGGAATCAGTGTTTTTCTGTTTTACATTGAAAATGAATCTGTCATTTCTAAGAACAGATCATACTGTATTGTGAGACAAAAGTTTGGAGACTTTTTTGAAGCTGAAATTTTCATTGGTTAGGAATCATCACTTAAGGCCAGATTCCCTTTGAAACCAGCTCAAGGAAGCAGCTGGAACTTGGAGTCATGCTGGCTGACCACGAACCTGAGCTAGTGCTGCCAGAACTCTGGAGACAATGGAGAGAGTTCATAGAATCAAGCAACTACTCAACTGGGTGTTGTGTTCCTGATTCTCCAATTGATACTTGAGATAAAAGGTGCTTCAGGCAGGCCAAGTCTTGTTATTTTTGTCATTTGAAGAGCATTAGCATTATACAGTCTGGTGAAAGTAACCTAGTTCAACCTTTGCTTTAAAAATAAAAAGCATTACTGAAGAGAAATTCCCCTTCATGAAATCCTAGTGACCTAGCATTTATTCTATAGGGAAGGGTTGGGATTCAATAACTTCTTTCTCTTTGAGAGCAGAAATATTTAAGTTTCTATACTCTCAATTAATGGTGAACAGAGAAGCAGTATGTTAAAATGGAAAGGCTGCAAATAGGATAATTGTTCTAGTGCTGAACGAGACTTCAGAGGCTACCTAAGATAACTTTCATTTTACTGAAGGAGAAACTGAGGACCAGAGAGGTGAAGTGACAGAGGTAAGGGAGAGGTCATCAGAAGCATGATCTAAACCTACATCACCTGATTCCAAAGTCAGCTTTCTCCCATACTTCCTTTGTTGAATTGAACTCAGATAAGACCTGATTTAAATCTTTCCTCTAAGACTACCTGCAATGGTGCTGAACAAAACAAAGTTTTATCAATTTTTTCTCATGGCAAAATGGGGATAAAAATTCCTATAGCACCAATTTCTCATTGTGAGAATCAAATGAGATGATATAAAACAAACTTAAAAGTGCTATCTAAAGGGAATTATTATTAATTTATCTTTATCTCATTGTCCTCAATATCTGGCACATTACAAGGTTCATGTTTCATTATTCTCTGTGTCTTCTCCCAGTTCTGCTTTGGCCTTGGAACTTAGTAAAGATTAGATAACAAAAATGTTTATTCTCCTGTCCAGCTGTTCCCCTACACCTTTTTGTTGTGTGAAGTACCCTTCTTGCTTCTTTCCTCACCCTCATACAGGGAAGACTTTCTTTTAAGTTTAATTGATTTGTTTTGGTTTCACATTATAAATGTTTACAGATTACTCCCACTTCATGAGAAATCTCTTGTTACAAATTAAAAGTTAAGTAAAACCAGTAATACTTTGACTTTATCAATACTATTGTTACAGTTTTCATCTGAAAGTTTATGCAAAATTTCACACCTGTGATACCACTAACATATTTTTTGAAATTCTCATAAATCTATTTTCTTTCCCTCTCATCCCCCCCAAACCCACTACAATGGATAAGAAAGAAAAAGAAAATAAAGTTCTTATAACAAATATGTACAGTCAAGCAAAAAAAATTTTCCTCAATGTCCAAAAATCTCATTCTACATACTTAATATAACTGAAACTATAGATTTCATCCTTGTCCTCCATAATCATGGATAGTCATTGTATTGATGATAGTTGTTTCAGCTTTCAAAGTTCTTGTTTTACAAATTTCTATTGTATAAATTATTTTCCTGATTCCACTAATTTCACTTTTATCAATTCATAAATCTTCATAATTATTCATTTTTATAATGGTGATATTAATTGTTCTTCTGGTTCTACACACATCACTCTATACTAGTTATTAGTTCATGTAAGTCATTCCATGTCTCTTTGAAATTATCTGTTTCTTCACTTCTTACATTACTCCCAAGGCTCTCCTAAGAACTTGGGATTATTCAACTTGGAAGACACTAGCACAGGACCAGCCTAGCATGGCATGCCCTCCTCATAAGAGAGATACTGTACTCTATGAGCAAGGCAGGAAACATGAAATGCACAAATTTAGAGAAACTATCCCAGGTGGACACATAGACTATTTATGCCCAACCTGTGGTAGCTCATCTGAGGCTCACATTAGTCTGATCACCTACAGTCAGATACACTAGAACTTGTCATTTTGATCTTTACAATATTGGTCTTTATAATTTTGGTCTTTACAATATTATTTCATTACATGAGATATATGGATGGAGGACTAGCACTTCTGGTGTGAAGGCTTTTCAAGGTTACTCATTCATCTTTGATGTCATCTTTACTAACTCTTACATATGGTTCCAAGAAACTGTGGCATGTGCATAGAACACAACCTGGGAAACTGGCTTGGTATATAGGCTAAACCAGGTTGCATGAGGGTAACCAGAAGGCCTTAAACCTGGGAAGATAAAAAAAAGAACAATTTGGTCTAACAGCCATGAAACAGGCATTATGGTGCAATTAGAATTTGGTCAGGCACCAAAGACACCAAGGTCAGCCATTACTTCTAGGACCATTGCCAGGCATCTTGATTTTGTCCTGCCACTGGACTTCAGTGACTTAGGAAGAGAGAGTGAGACTGACAACTCTGCACAATTCTGTCTCACTTAAATCCAATTCATATATAAGTCAAGACATTACCTTCATGATGTCATTGGTCCTCTTCAAAAACAAAGGACAAACAAGATTCCATCACCTCCATATACCACAATTTATTTGGTCATTTCTCAACTGATAATAACCCCCTTAGTTTCCAGGGTTTTTCCCCACCATAGCCTATCCAAAAACAACAGGATAGGGAAAAGGAATATGGATGGTTTAATATTATATATTAGGAAGTATACTTATATAAGGAAAATAATGAACCAGAAGAGTGAAATAGAGAGGAGAGATTTGGGGAGATGTTCTCACCACTGCAGTTGATCAAAGACAAGGGATTCAGAAGAGAAAAAAGAGATTAGGTAACTGAGTATCTTGTTAAGAAGATGCTATCAGAAAATGGGATTAGTATTTCTGGAGTGTGGATTAAAATAGAGGATTAACAGGCTTCTGACTAAGAATTAAGACAATCTTAAAAGGGCTAATAAGAAATATTAGACTGGAATCCTGCAAATTTAACCAAAAAGGTTTTAAAATGAAATGTGAAGGAGAGTAGGAAAACTTTGAGTATATACCTACCAACATATATGCCAAAAGGACTACCTTACAATGAAATAGGGAGGAAAAATAGCAGTAAAGCTATCTAGAGGTTTACTAGGAGGGAAAAAAGTCAAGTAAGGAGCCAACAATAAAGAGATGTAAAACTTAAACACAAATCCACAATGTATGTCTAACAAAATAAACAAGTAATCCAAAGACAGATTTGATTTCACAGACATGATGGAGGTTTGGTAACTGGAATATGGTTGTCAATGGCTATATCAGAATAGGTAAAAGGAGGGGGTGGTATGAGTAACTGTGTGTGATATACTCGTATGAGAAAATTAGTTGAAAATCAGTGGATAATCAGTGGATGGAGAAAAGGAAACTATGAGAGTATAATACAGATCAGTTAGACAAAAAGAGGAAATAGGAAGAGATTGGGAAATAGATTACAGCCCTTACCCAAAGTAATTTGAGAGAATTAATTATCCAAATATATGCTGGAGACTTCTCTTTAACAAAAGCATATTCATAGCTGGTTTTCATGATAGTCTCATCTTTGAAAGGTTGGAGTAACCAACAAGGAGAATTTCTGTTTCTGTCTCTCAGAGAAGCAGGGTGATATAATAGGTATGGAATTACCTCAAAACCAGAAAGATGTGGATTCAAATCCTGCCCCTGAAATATAAGGACTCTGTGATTCTGAGAAAATCACTTAACCTCTTAAGCATTCTAAGCAAATCTCTAAAACTATAATTTGTGAAACTGCTTTGGTAGAGAAGGTTCCTTGCACCTAGAGTTCTTCATATCAGTAAAATCACAGGTCAAGCCCCTGACCCATAAGACATAGAAAGATGGGGAAAGTGAGTTCACGCTTAGAAAGCTCATCTGTCAAAGGAATGATGTACATGATTGTTGGAGGTCCTTTTCTCCCCTTTGTTAGCCCAAGAGTTCTCATTTTGTATGTACTTTGAGTCTGAATAGTTTAACTTTTTTTTTAGTTTGGCGCGCGCGCGCGCGTGTGTGTGTGTGTGTGTGTGTGTGTGTGTGTGTAAACATATATAGAATGATGATGAAGAGTAGCTGATCCAATTTATAGTGAAAAAAACTGACATGATTATTAGGTTATGTTTATTATTTGTGCATCTTCTGAAAGGGAAAATATCTTAAGAGGGTCTAATAAGATTTCTCTCATAGTCTTTTTAAAAAATCTATTTATTTAAGGCAATGGGGTTAAGTGACTTGCCCAAGGTCACACAGGCAATTATTAAGTGTCTGAGGTCAGATTTGAACTCAGCTGGTGCTCTATCCACTACACCACCTAGCTGCTCTCTCATAGTCTTTTCAGAGGCAAGAGTTGGGGAATAAATCCTGTGATTACAGCATCAATATAGGAAACTTTAGAAAAATTCTCTTTAGAAAAATATTATGAAGAAGTGATGAATGCATGAAGATGAGTTATAGGGTAATGGGGAAAGAGGTAGATTTAGACTCTAAGAACCTGATTCAAATCACAGAATCATAGGTTTTGAGAGTTAGAAGGAACCTCAGTGTTAAATCCATATTAAAAAGGAATAACTACTTTCCTGACTGATATGTATTATCCTAAGTGACTTTGCATTAATCACTTCTCTGGGACTTGGTTGGCCAATTTATAAATATTAGAAGGTTCACTTATATAAATGCTTTACATAAATTAATGAAAAACTTTAAATAAAACAATATAAATGTGTCCATGGCAATTTATCACAAAGATCATACACTATGGCCAGGTGGGATTTATATCAGGAATAAGAAAATGCAACAAGGAAACAAAACAAGCATTCTTTGCAGATGATCTGATGGCAGACTTAGAGAACTCAAGAAAAACATAAACTAGATGAAATTAACAATTTCAGCAAAGTTGCAGGCTGTAAAGCCACACAAATCATCAGCATTTATATAGATCATAAACAAAATTCAACAGGATGAGAGAGAAAGGAGATTTCATTTAAAGTAACTGCAAATCACATAAAATACTTAGGAGTTAACCTTAAGGCACATACAGGAACCCCATTTCCAAACATTTCACAAAATTAAAAAAAATATGAAAAATTAGAGAAATATTAATTATTCATGGGTAGACCAAGCCAATATAATAAAAAATCATAATTCTACCTATATTCAATGCCATATCAGTTAAACTGCCAAATAATTATTTTTAGAGCTAGGAAAAAAAATTAAAAATTCATCTGGAAGAGCAAAAGATTCAGAATATCAAGAGAATCAATGGAAAAAGGTGAAGAAGTCAGACTAGCAGTAGAAGTTTTAAATTGCAAAAGTGATAATCAAAACAATCTGGAACTGAATAAAAAAATAGTGTGGTAGGATCTGAAATAGATTAGGTATACAATATATAAGCATAAAAGAAAACAGCAATCTTATGTTTGATAGGAACAAAAAATATCATTAACAAAAACTTCTGGGAAAACTAGAATGAAGTCTAGAAGAAATTAGGCATAGACCAAGATTTCACACCATATATATACCAAGATAAATTCAAAATAAGCAAGTGATTTAGACATAAATGGTGATATCAAAAGCCAATTACAGGAGTATGAAAAAAAATACTTGTCAGATCTATGGATAAAGGAAGAGTTTATGAATAAACAAGAGGTAGAAAGGATATTGGAAAGTGAAATGTTTAATTTTGATTCCATGATTAAAAGGTTTTTGCACAAACAAAACTAATGCAGTCAAAATTTGAAGAAAAGCAAGAAATTGAGAGAAAAATGTACAGTAAATCACTTTGATAAAGTTCTTTTTTCATAAATATATAGGGAACTGAACCAAATTTATAAAAATAAAAGTCATTCCCCATATAATAAATGGTCAAGATAGGTTTCAAATGAAGAAATTAAAACTATAAATAGTTATATAAAAAGATCTAAATCAATATTGATTAGATAAACAAATTAAAACAACTCAAGATTATCAGATTTGTTAATATGACAGAAAAGAAAAATGACAAATGCTGACATTATATGGGAAAACTGGGACACTAATTCACTATTGGTGGAGTTACAAACTGATCCAACCATTCTGGAACTATACCCAAATGTCTATAAAATTGTGCATACCTTTTATCCAGAAAACTACATCTAGGTTTGTACCCCAAAGAGATCATAAAAAAAAAAGGAAAAGAACCACATGAAATACTTATAACTCTTTTTTGTAAAAAAAAAAAAGAATTGGAAACTGAGGGAATGCCCATCAATTAGGGAATGGTTGAACAAGTTATATTATATAATAGTGATGGAATACTACTGTGCAATAAGAAATTAGGAAGGGGATGGTTTCAGAAAAACTTGGTAGGACTTATATGAATTGATGCAAAGTGAAGTGAGCAAAATCAGAACACATACATAGTATCAGCAATATTGCAGTGAGAATCCATTGTGAAACACTTAACAGTACAAGGATCCATGACAATTCCAAAGGACCCTTGATGAAAATTATCATCCACTTCCAGAGTGATAATTGTAGAAATCTGCAGTACAAATAGAAACATAATTTTTTCCATTTTATTTTCCTTGTCTTTTTAAAATTGCAATTTGGTCCATATAGAAATATATTTTTCATGACTTCACATGTCTAATCACATACTGTGCATACTTGCCTTTTCAATGGGTGGGAAAGGAACTTGGGGAGGAAGACAATTGAACACAAAATTTTTAAATGAATGTTAAAAATTTAAAAATTTTAATATAAAGTTATACATCTGAGATTATAAAATACTACTTGACAGGCTCACCAGTTCATCCAAGTCATATTTTTAAAAGGGCTTCTCAATATATTACAGTGGCCTTCTTCTAAGGCACTCCAGAAGGATCAGTAATAAGTAAAATTGTCAGGGCTTAGTCATCAACCACTTTATTTCTTTGGATGCCATTGAATCTGTGGTAATAATTTTCTTCCACTCTCTGTCTAAAGCAAGTTAAATGTGACCTACACAGCCATTTGTCTTAAACATTAGAATTATTTGCTAGACAGTCAAATCAGAATACAAGTCAAAGGGCTCCAGTTCACTTTTCTGCTCCCTCAGTATCCCGAGCTATTGGCCACCCCCCACATCAATGCCCATGCAGCTGCCCAGACTGGCAGGCATCATCACCACAGGAAATGCCATGTGTTTGATGTTCACTGTCACACTTGCCAAATGGTACATGATGCCAAAAGGGGAATGGGTTGAATGACAACTTGTTTGTTTCAAGAAGGGAAGCAGAATAATAAGGAGGAAGGGAAAAGAGAGTTAGAGATGAAGAGTCAGAGACACATATTGACAGGGATGAAGAGAGAGATGGAGTCAGAGAGTGAGGGACATAGGAAGAAAAAGAGAGGAACAAAGAAATACAGAACCAAATATTTACATGTGGACATCCATTTTTTTGAGGTAATTTAGAGGAGGAATCAAATTTACCATATGTCTACTGGAAATTAGTACCTTTGCTTTAAAATTCTCCCATGTTCATATAATATTAACTGGAATATATTGCCTTCATATTCTTCCTCTTCCTCATCCCTCATGTACATTTAGTTTTCAAATCCCATTGATTCTGTCTCTCTATTATCTCCTGTATCCATCTCTTTAGTCTTTCTCATTCTTAAGTCCTTTCTATTCTATTACCATGGATCTTCCTGAAATTCAGGTCTTCATTACTTTCCACCCATATCACTAAAAAAGCTTTCTAAAAGATTTCCTTACCCTTAGTCTTTATACAGTCTGAAAAAAAGCCTTATATAACTGCAAAATAAATCTCCCCATTGAATAGATCTGACTGAATCACTTCTTCACTCAGAATTGCATTTCTCTACACTGTCCCAAATAGAGGGTAGGTAGCTGGGTGGCCTTAGAGCCAGAAGGATGGGAGTTTGAATCCTGCCTCAGATACTTAACACTTATTAGATGTGTGACCTCAGGCAAGCTACTTAACCTGATTGCCTCACATCCAAGACCACCTCCTGTTGCCCTGATTTATATCTGGCTGGTGGACCCAGGTGGTTCTGGAGGAGAAAGTGAGACTGGTGACTTAGCACAGAACTCCCTCACTCAAATCCAATCCATGGTCTTGTCATGGCATCATATGATGTCATGGTCTTTCTTGAGATTGAACTTGATCCTTGCATTTAAGATTGGACACTGTGAACTTGATCCTTGCATTTAAGGCTCATTGCATTTTAACTAAACTGGATGATTCTCTTTTCTCCAGTCCTGTCCTGCCTTTTTTCCATCAGCATACATTTATTCAGATCATCTCCAATTCCTATAATTTAGCCTATTGGCATCTCTATTAATTGAAATTCCTTTTTTCTTTCAAGGTTCAGTCTATAAAAACCTCCTGACACCTATCACCCCCCCATCCAATATAAATACTTTCCTTCCTGAAAAATATTTAAAACATTTTTACTTGATCTCTCTTTGCCATCAGCACATTCTTTTTTGTATTATACTTGTGTGATCATGGTGTTTTCTTTTTTTTTAAATAAACCTCAAAGCATCTTGAGAGCAGAGGCTATTTCATATTTTATTTTGGTATGCTAGAATTTAATACAGTGTTATTAAGAAGATATCCAATAAATTTGGGTCTTCCTTTGGTTTTCTTTTGGGTTTTCAAGATGGAAAGTTTCTGAGGAAGCAGTCTTCTCAATTCATTCATCTTATTTTATTTTTTGCCCCTTTAATGTTTTTCATAAATTTGTATTGATATTTTGTTGTTACAGCTAAATTTCCCTCAAGTCTCCCTTCCCCTGTCACAAGGCAATCGTGTGTTTTTAAATTTGTTTCTTTTATTAATTTGTTCCTCCTGCTATCCTTTCCATTGAGCAAATTAAAAATAATAAAAAAAAAAAGTCCTCTGTAAATGATTGCATAGTCCAGCAAAACAAATTCCCATGCTGGTTATGTCTGAAAACATTACTCTCATTATGTTTAAATTCATCACCTCTTTCAGGGGAGATGAATAGTACTTCATCTTCATTCTTTTGGATTTTTGGTTTGCACTGATCCTCAGATCGAGTTCTAAAGTCTTTCAAAGCTGTTTTTCTTTACAATGTTATCCTAGTATAAATTGCTCTTCTAATTCTACTCACTGCTCTGCATCAGTTCAGAGAAGTCTTCCCAGTTTCCTCTGAAACTATTCATTTTGACATTTCTTATGGCACAATAATATTTCATTAAATTCATATACAACAATTTCTTTAGTCATTTTCTAAATAAGAAGATAGCCCAATAGCTTCCAATTTTTAGATACCATGAAAAGAACTGTTATAAATATTTACATATGTGATTCTTTTCCCTCTTTGATTTCTTCGTAATATAAGATGAGTAGTGATATGGCAGGGCTAAAGGGCATGCTAACGTTATTTTTACTAATATTATGAGCAAAATTGAAAATTGTTTTCTAGGGGCAGCTAGGTGGTGCAGTGGATAGAGCACAGGCCCTGGAGTCAGGAGTGCCTGAGTTCAAATCTGGCCTTAGACATATAATAATTACTTAGCTGTGTGGCCTTGGGCAAGCCACTTAACCCCACTGCCTTGAAAAAACTAAAAAAAAATTGTTTTCCAGAATTCACAAGCTCCAACAACAGTGTACTAATGTACCCTTTTTCCTTCAACCCCTCTAACATTTGTCACTTTTGCCAATTTGATGTGAGGTGGAACCTTGAAATTGATTTAATAGGCACTTCTATAATTATTAGTAATTTAGAACATTTTTTTCATGTTTGTTGATAGCATGAATTCCTTCCTTAGAAAACTGCACTGGATAAACAAATTAATTTAGATATCATTGTCATTTTTTTTAAATTTTGTTTGATCAGCCCACACGCAATGTAGACTTTAAAAACTGAATTAATTTCTTTTATAGCTTAGCTATGAGAACTTTATCAGAGAGATTTGTTGGTGCAAAGATTTTTCCCTAGTTACCTGTTTCTTTTCTCATTTTTACATCAGGTGTATCTATGCAAAGTCTTTAATTTTATATAACCAAAATTATCCTTTTTTTTTCTTGTCTGAGTCTGTCACTTCATGAACTCCCTATCCATAGATCTGAAAAGTAATCTCTATCTTGTTCTTTTGATTTGTTAATGATATTACTTTTTATATCTAGGTCATATATTTAACTGGGGCTTATCTTAGTATATTGTGTGAGGTGTTGATCAGAACCTAATTTCTGCCCAATTTCAGTCAGCTTTCTTAGCAGTTTTTGTTAAAATGTGATTCCTTTCCCCATGAACTGGGGTCTTACACTACTATGTTTGATTGCTTCTATTCCATTTGTCAATCAGTACCAAATCATTTTAATGATTACCGTTTAAGGATTTCTATAGCTATTATTTCACCACATTAAAGAAAAGTCCATGGGGTGGCTAGGTGGTGTAGTGGATAAAGCACCAGCCTTGGAGTCAGGAGTACCTGGGTTCAAATCCAGTCTCAGACACTTAAGAATTACCTAGCTGTGTGGCCTTGGGCAAGCCACTTAACCCCATTTGCCTTGCAAAACCATTTAAAAAAAGGTCCATTTATTTCAAAGATTTCTACAGTTTTTGTACTCTTCACTATTGATATAATCATATGTCCTAATTATTAATAAAGCTTATTATATTTGTAGGCTTCTTTATGCTAAACCAACCCTAAATTTCTTGCATTAACTCTTCTTGGTCATAGTGTATAAGCATTCTGGTATATTGTGCTAGGTTAACATTTTGTAATAAAAAATTTTGTCAATATTCATGTGGAATTTGAATCTGTACTTGTCTTTCTCTACTTTCCATGTCCCTGGTTTGGATTCTGACTACATTTTTATTGGTGAAAAGAATTAGAAAGGTACCTATTTTTCTTAATGAAAACATTTTCTCGATTGGGATTAATTGCTCTTTGAATGTCTGATTTAATTCACTTGTAGCTATATTTGGTGCTGGATTAATTAATTTGTGCTCTGTTCAATTTCTTTTTCTGATATTGGGTTACTTCTTTCTTTAACTATGTAATTCATATTTCTGTATGTATTCATGTATTTCCTATATGTTTTCAGTTTTACTATGATATACATGGACAAAATAGTTTCAATAATTTCATTTTTACTCTTCAATTGTTGTTTTCATTTTTTTAAATTTTAGAAAGGTTTTGTTTATTTTGAATTTTATAATTTTTCCCCAATCTTGCTTCCCTCCCCCATCCCCCACAGAAGGCAGTCTGTTAGTCTTTACATCATTCCCATAGTATGCATTGATCTCAGTTGAATGTGATGAGAGAGAAATCATATCCTTAAGGAAGCAACATATAGTATGAGATATAGCAGAATTACATAATAAGGTAATTTTTAAAATTAAAGGTACATAGAAAGTCTTTAGTCTTCATTCAAACTCCACAATTCTTTCTCAGGATACAGATGGCATTCTCTATCGCAGATATCCCAAAATTGTGCCTGATTATTACCCTATTGGTATGAGCAAGTCCATTAAGGTTGATCATCACTCCCATGTTGCTGCTATGGTGTACAATGTTCTCATTCTGCTCATCTTGGTCAGCATCAGTTCGTGCAAATCCTTCCAGGCTTTCCTGAATTCCCATCCCTCCTGGTTTCTAATAGAATAATAGTGTTCCATTACATATATATATATATATATATATATATATATATATATATATATACTACAGTTTGTTTAGCCATTCCCCAATTAGTTTTCATTTTTGATATGAATAATTTGATTTTCCAGCCCTTTCAAGATATAAGATTAGCTATTTTTAATACTTTTGGGGGGATGGAAAACTTTTTGTCAATTAGTTTTACTTTCTGTTTTATTAAAATTTTCTTTAATTTTTGAAATTTTTATGGGGTTTTTCCTGTTCAGTCCTTTAATATTATTTTTAAAAATATATTTCATTTGTCTTCTATCTTTATAGCAAAGACATTTCTGTACTACCTTTACCTGATTTGAACTTCTCTTCAATCAATATCAGTCAATCAACAACCATGTTCCAGACCTTGTGCTAGACACTGAGGATAAAAAAATTGAAGCTATCCTTTCTTGCAAGAAACTTTCATTGCAACTAGGGAGATGAGAGGCGCATATATATAAACATGTATGGGATGGGGGAAACTATAAGGAGACTAAGTGCAAATAAATGAATGTAATTAAATTCAATGTTGTTAGGCAGGAAGAGAATCAGGAAAGGTTTTATGTAGATTATAGAAGATGGTGCTTGATCTGAATTTTGAAGGAAAAGACAAGTTCTATGAGGTGGAGGCAAGGAGGGAGTGAATTTCAGACAGCAGACACCTTGTGGAAAGGCAATGTCTATGGGAGATGGAATTCTAATATAAGGAACAGGAAGAAGGTAATTGGATTGGATCACTATGGGAAGGAAAATAATGTCCAGTGAGATTTGAAAGTTATTTTCATGCTAATTTGTAAAGGATTTTAAATAATAAAGTTTATATATAATTCTAGAGATAGCAGGGGCCCACTGAAGTTTATTGAGTAAAGGAGTATGATAAAGAAAGATAATGAAAAATCTGATAGCATGACAGAATCTAACAATGTATTCTATACAACATATTGTTTACAATACATACATCGATGTATACAATTGTATCTTACTATCCTATCATATCCTTATATTCACCTACTTCTCTACTATGAAGGGGAAAGAAAATATGGTTCATTCTACTCTAACTTCTTTGATCTTTGTTACTCAGATTCTACTTTTCAGGTTTAAGTCTACAGGCTTAAATTTACAGTCATGTGTATTGTGTATACTATTTTGTCAGCTTATTTCTCTCTATATAAGTTCATACAAATCTTCCTACATTTTTCTAAATTTCTTGTGATCACTTCTTACCACATGACAATATATCATGACATTCATATACCAAACACCTTATTTTTTTCTAATTCTCTCCTATGAAAAAGAGTGTTGCTGTGAATATTTTGATATTTATGAGAACTTGGTTTCTGTTTTGCCCTTCTTAGGGAATGTTTCTGGCAATGGGCTCACTGGTCAAAGGTTTTGGTTGGTTTAATCATTTTTCTTGCATAATAGCAAATTGACATTCACAATGGTTTAAACTTCACAGCATCTCTCTTTCTCCACCCTCTCCAACACTGGTTGCTCTAAACTTTTGTCATTTTTGTCAGTTTGTATAGGGAAACCTCAGAGTTGTTTTAGAGCATGATTTTATTTGATCATTTATAGTTTGTAATCTTTGTTAAAAATTTTATTTATTTTGTTTTTAATTTACAAAATAAAAATAAACATTTCCATAATATAGAAGTTTAAAAAATATGATTGCATTTGAAACTGCATATCATTATGAACAACTTTTATTCTTTTTAAATATAAATTTCTCTTTTTTTTCTTCCCCCCCCATCCTATAGATGGCTGTGTGTGTGTGTGTGTAAGACCATTCTACACATACTTCTATTTATCAGTTCTTTCTCTGGATTTAGATACTGTCTTCCTTCAAAGGTCCTGTATAGTTATTTATATTATATTTATAATCTTAGTCATTCAAAGTTGTTCTTAAAACAATATTGTTACTGTATATAGCATTCTCTTTTTCTGATAGTCTATTCTTGTTTTCTAGAATCAATGAGTTCATCATCTCTTATAGTTCACTAGTATTCTATCACATATATCACAACTTGCTCATTCACTCCTTAATTGAAAATTATCCTCACAATTTCTAGGTCTTTTGCAATCCTTTTGAAAAAAAAATATTTGTTTATATCTTTTGACCAGCTTATCTCCTGGAAAATGACTTTGGGTGTTATATTTAATAATTATTTCTTGAATTGAATTGAGACCTAATATAACCCCATTAATCATCTTTCATTACTGTAATTCAGGAAAACCAGAAAGCAATTCTCCTTGGAAAAATATACTCTTGTCAGACTATCTTCCTTGTTCACTAAGCTTCTTTCAACAATCTGCCTCCCAAATAGGCCTTTTGTTATTGGCTGCCAGCCTGAACTTGGTCTCAGTAAAGCTGATACTTGTGGTAGACCAACCACAAACCTCAAACATAAATGTTCTGGACATAGAGATTTCAATGAATCTACTTAATGGTATTTTTTTCATATATGCAAAGTGAGTTGAAATTTTAAAAGCAACTTTCTTCACAATATTAGTGGGCAGAATATCTTTTTTCTCCATGGTGCAATTTATTAAACTTTAAATAGTAAAATCAGGGTTCAAGTTCTACCTCTGACTCAGGTGTCAACCTGAATTGAAAGAGGAAGTTTCAATCACTTCTGGTCAAGATGGCAGAGAGAAGCCAGGCCTTGTGCTAAGATCTCCTGATTTTTCTTCATATATAACATGAAAGAAACCTTTTAATGGAAATCTGATTGACAAAACTCAGAAAGGGAAGCTAGGAGAAAGAACACCTAGTTCAAGGTCTGTCTTTGGCTGTGTCCAGATGCAGAGAACAGACAGTCAGTGGCAAGGGGGGCGGGGAGAGCCAAACTAGCCTAAGATGAGCCCTGGAAGCATTAGCTCCAAGAAACAACCAGAGAATGGAGGTATGGCTGTGGGACTAATGCTCTGGGACTTACTGGAAGGGCTGGAGGGTATGTTGTAGCCTCTAGCACTGTCTACTGACTGGAAGAAGACATTACACTCAGGAAACAAAACCCCTATTGGCCAGCTGGAGATGTTACACTGAGTAAAGCCTCTAGCACCCCCCATGTAAAGTTACTAAACCCAGTGAGTAAAGTCTCTAGGGATCCCAACACTGAACCTCTGTGAACCAGCCCCTCCCCCAACACAAAATCTTAGGGAAATGAAGAAAAGCCAGCAGAAGGGGGGAGGGGATTCATAGAAAAATTCCTAGAGGGAAAAGATCCTAACTCAGAGAGATGTAGAACCTCTGAGGAGAATATGATTTTATCTCCAGGACAGAAAGACTTCTTTGAAGAAATCAGGAAAGAGTTTAAAAATCAATTGGAAAATTTGGAAATTTTGGGAAAAGAAACCCAAGAGAAGATTAACATCTTGAAACAAGAAAAAAAATCCTTGGAAAATACAATTAGACAAATGAAAAAGAAAATAATTCTCTCAAAACTTCAACTGGTCAAATGGAAAACTCTTCCAAAAATGGAACTGACCAATTGGAAAAGGAGTTGCAAAAGGTTAATGAAGAAAATTCTTCTCTGGAATAAAGAATGGAGTCTGTGGAAACCAATGACTTTATGAAACAGTAAGACTCTGTTACACAAAACCAAAAAATTTAAAAAATAGAAGAAAATGTAAAATACCTCATCAGCAAAAACACTGACTTTGAGAATGGATCAAGAAGAGATAACCTAAAAATTATTGGTCTTCCTGAAAATATTGAAGAGAAAAAAAGCCTGGACTCAATATTACAGGATTTAGTGATGGAAAACTTCCCTGATATCATGGAACCAGAGAGCAAAATAGTTATTGAAAGAATACATCTATCCCCTCTGGAAAGGGATCCCAAAATGAAAATGCCAAGGAATATTGTAGCCAAATTCCAGAATGAACAGATAAAAGAGAAAATCCTGCAAGCAGCCAGAAAGAAACAATTTAGATACCAAGGAGCCACAGTAAGGATTACCCAGGACCTGGAAGCATCAACATTAAAGGATCGAAGGGCCTGGAATGCAATATTCCAAAAAGCAAGGAAGCCTGGAGCACAGCCAAGAATCTATTATCCAGCAAAACTGACCCTTGCCTTCCAGGGCAAAAGATGGACATTTAATGAAATAGGAGACTTCCAACTTATTCTGATGAAAAGACCAGGGCTTAATAGAAAATTTGGACTTCAAATAGGAGACTCAAGAGATGCATTAAAAGGTAAAATAAAAAAGGGGGGGGTGCAAGAAAAAGAAAAAAACTGTTATCAAATAAGATGGAAATTGGCTATATCCCTACCTGGGAGAAAGACTTTAATAAATCTAGAGAATTGTAACTCTATTAGAGAGTATTTAATTAACTAGAAGGGATGGACACTCATGACTTATTTGAGAAACTGCTATCCAATAAAATGAAACTGGTTATATCCCTACTTGGGTGAAACATTCTAATAACTCTCGATAATTGTAATTCTAGTAGAGAGAATATACTTAGCCAGAAGTGATGGACACTCATGACCTTTCTGTAACTCAGATAGAATGATTTAAAAACAATGATTTAAAAAGGGGGGACAGTAAAGAGATGAAAAGATGGAAGAGCCTGAATGGGGTCAATCTCATTACATTAAGAGGTACTTTGTACCTCTTTGCAATAGAGGGGAAGAAAGGAAAAGGTGAGAACCACCTGAATCTTACTCTCATCAGATTGGCTTAAAATTAACATACATACATACACTCAGTTAAGAAACTTATCTTACCTTTAAAGTGTTAAAAGGGGAAAAGGAGAAGGAGAGGAATTGGGGGAACCAACAGAAGGAAGGGAAGGAAGAAGGGGAAAAGGGGAAGGGAAAAAAGGAGAGGGATTGGATACAGGAGGGCAAACACACTGAAGCTGTTGGTATTCAGAAACAAAATACCAGGGAATATGGATAAAGGATAAAAAGAGGGGAATACAGAGAGGGGGAGATAAGATGGAGTAATTGTAACTTTGAATGTGAATGGGATGAACTTTTCCTTTAAAATGGAAGCAAATAGCAGAATGGATTAAAAAACAAATTCCTACAATATGCTGCTTCTAAGAAACTCATTTGAAGCAGAGAGATACATATAGAGTATGGGTAAAAGGTTGGAACAAAATATATTTTGCTTCAACTGAAATGGAAAAAAAGCAGGGGTAGCAATCCTTAGACAAAGCAGATGCAAAAATAGATAGTGTTAAAAGAGATAAGGAAGGAAACTATGTCCTCCTAGGAAAGTACCATAGGCAATAAATTAATTTCAATACTGAATATGTATGCACCCAATGGTATAGCATCCACATTTTTAGAGGAAAATTTGAAGGAGGTACAGAAAGACATAGCAAAACTCTACTAGTGGGAGACCTCAAATTCACACTCTCAGATTTAGATAAATCTAACCATAAAATAAACGAAGGAAGTTAAGGAGGTAAATAGATTGTTGGAAACCTAAACATTGGGGCAGCTAGGTGGCATAGTGGATAAAGCACCAGCCTTGGAGTCAGGAGTACCTGGGTTCAAATCCGGTCTCAGACACTTAATAATTACCTAGCTGTGTGGCCTTGGGCAAGCCACTTAACCCCATTTGCCTTGCAAAAATCTTAAAAAAAAAAAAAAGAAAACCTAAACATGATAGACTTACGGAGGAAAGAGGAAATTGAATGGGGATAGAAAGGAATATACTTTCTTTACTGCAGTACAAGGCACTTACACAAAAATTGACCATGTACTAGGGCATAAAAACCTAATAATTATAGAAAGGCAGACATAGTGAATACATCTTTCTCAGATTATTATGTAATAGAAATCACATGCAATATTGGGCCAGGGAAATATAGACCCAAAACGAATTGGAAACTAAATAACCTCATTTTAAAAAATGAGTGGATCAAACAACAAATTATAGAAAGAATTAATTAGTTTATCCTACATAATGACAATAATGAAACAACATACCAAAACCTATTGGATACACTCAAGGCAGCTGGGATATATTATATCTTTATCAAGGGGATATAATATATCAAGGGGATATATTATATCTTTAAATGCTTATATGAATAAATTAGAGAAAGAAGAAATCAATTAATTAAACATGCAGCTAAAAAAATTAGAGAAAGAACAAATTAAAACCCCCAGTTAAATAACAAATTAGAAATTCTAAAAATTAGAGAAATTAATAAAATTGAAAGCAAGAAAACTATTGAACTAATAAATAAAACCAAGAGTTTGTTTTATGAAAAAAAACAATAAAATTGATAAACCTCTGGTCAAATTTATTTAAAAAAAGGAAAGAAGAAAACCAAATTGCTAGCATAATAAATGAAAAAGGTGAGTTCACCACCAATAAGGAGGAAATTAAACTAATAATTCAGAATTATTTTGCCCAGCTCTATGCCAATAAATTTGATAATCTAAATGAAATGGATGAATATTTACAAAAATATAAGTTGCCCAGGTTAAATTAAGAGGAAATTAAATGCCTAAATAACCCTATCTCAGAAAAAGAACTTCAACAAGCCATTATTGAAAAACCCTAAGAAAAAATCTCCAGGGCCAGACAGATTCACAAGTGTTCTTTCAAACATTTAAGGAACAACTAGTTCCAGTTCCATATAAACTCTTTGAAAAAAATAGGTGAAGACAGAACTCTGCCTAGTTCTTTGTATGACACCAATATGGTGCTGATACCTAAACCAGGAAGAGTTAAAACAGAGAAAGAAAACTATAGACTTATGTCCCTGATGGATATAGATGCAAAAATTTTAAATAAAATCTTAGCAAAACGACTACAAGTTATCACTAGGATAATACATTATGACCAAGTAGGATTTATCCCAGGAATGTAGGGTTGGTTCAATATTAGGAAAATTGTCAGTATAATTAATTATATCAATAACAAACCTATCAAAAGTCATATGATTATATCAATAGTTGTTGAAAAAGCTTTTGACAAAATACAGCACTCATTCCTACTAAAAACACTAGAGAGCATAGGAATAAATGGATTCTTTCTTAGAATAATAAGCAGTATCTATCTGAAACCATCAACAAGCATTATATGCATTGGGGATAGGCTAAAGACATTCCCAATAAGATCAGGGGTGAAACAGGGATGTCTATTATCACCATCACTATTCAATATATTATTAGAAATGTTAGCCTCAGCAATAAGAGAAGAAAAAGAAATTGTAGGAATTAGAATAGGGAAGGAAGAGACAAAAGTCTCAGTCTTTGCAGATGACATGTTGGTATACCTAGAGAATCCCAAAAAATCATCTAAAAAACTACTAGAAATCATTAGCAACTTTAGCAAAGTTGCAAGATATAAAATAAACTCTCATAAATCCTCAACATTTCTATATATGACTAGCAAGATGCAGCAGAAAGAGCTAGAGAGAGAAATCCCATTCAAAGTAACTTGAGACAATATAAAATACCTGGAAGTCTACCTGTCAAGGCAGGCAAAAACAATTACAGAACACTTCTCACACAAAATCAGATTTAAATGACTGGGCAAATATTAACTACTCTTGGATAGGCCGAGCAAATATAATAAAAATGACAATTCTACCAAAATTAAACTACTTGTTTAGTGCCCTACCAATTAAATTCCAATGAATTATTTTAATGAGTTAGAAAAAATTGTAAGTAATTTCATATGAGAAATAAAAAGTCAATGATCTCCAGGGATTTAATGAAAAAAATGCAAAAGAGGGTGGCTTAACCCTACCAGATCTAAAATTATATTAAAAAGCATCAGTCATCAAAACTGTCTAGTATTGGCTAAGAGAGTGGTGGCTCAGTGGAATAGACTAGGTACAATAGCAGGAATTGATTATAGTAATCTGCTGTTTGATAAACCCAAATAGTTCAGTTAGTGGGATTAAAAACTCTCTTCAATAGGGAGATTGGAAGTTAGTATGGTAGACACTTGGATTAGACCAATACCTCATGCCCTATACCAAGATAAGATCAAAATGTATATAGGATCTAGACATAAAAAAACAATATTATAAGCAAGCTAGGAGATCAAGGAATACTTTACCTGTCAGATCTATGGAAAGGGAAGCAGTTTATGACCAAGGAAGAGATGGATAACACCATTAAAAATAAACTAGGGGTGGCTAGGTGGCGCAATGGATAAAGCACCAGCCCTGGAGTCAGGAGTACCTGAGTTCAAATCTGGTCTCAGACACTTAATAATTACCTAACTGTGTGGCCTTGGGCAAGCCACTTAACCCCTGGTTGCCTTGCAAAAACATAAATAATAAACAAACAAACAAATAAATAAATAAACTAGGCAATTTTGATTACATTAAATTAAAAAGCTTTTGCACCAACAAAACCACTGTAACCAAGACCAAAAGAAATGTAGCAATTTGGGAAACCATTTTTACAACTAATATTTCTGACAAAGTACTCATTTCTAAAATATACAGAGAACTGAGTCAATTTTTTTTTAAAAAAAGACAAGCCATTCCTCAATTGACAAATGGTCAACAGATATGCAAAGGCAATTTACAGATGAGGAAATCAAAATGATCCATAGTTATATGAAAAATTGCTCTAAATAATTAATTATTAGAAAAATGCAAATTAAAATGTCTCTGAGGTACTACCTCACACCTCTCAGACTGGCCACTATATCCAGAGAGGACAATGATCAATGTTGGGAGGGATGTGGGAAATCTGGGACACTAATACATTATTGGTGGAGATGTGAACTCATCTAACCTTTCTGGAGAATTATGCCCAAAGGGCAATAAAAATGTGCATACCCTTTGGTCTAGCGATAAGACTACTAGGCCTATACCCTGAAGAGATCATGAAAAGAGGAAAAAATCACTTGTACAAAAATATTCATAGCATCTCTGTTTGTGGTGGCAAAGAATTGGAAACTGAGTGAATGCCCATCAGTTGGGGAATGGCTGAACACATTGTGGTATATGTACGTTATGGAACACTATTGTTCTATTAGAAACCAGGAGGGATGGGAATTCAGGGAAGTCTGGAAGGATTTGCAAGAACTGATACTGACCAAGATGAGCAGAAGCAGAAGAACTTTGTACACCCTAACAGCAATATGGATAATAATGAATAATAAATCTTAATGGACTTGTTCATTTCTTAAGTGCAACAATCAGGAACAATTCTGGGGTATCTGCAACAGAGAATACCATTTGTATCCTGAGAAAGAATTGTAGAGTTTGAATAGAGACCAAAAATTATTACTTTTAATTTAAAAAAATTATCTTATTATGTAATTCTGCTATATCTCATACTTTATGTTTCTTCCTTAAGTATATGATTTCTCTCTCATTACATTCAATTTAGATCAATGCATACCATGGAAACAATGTAAAGACTAACACTACTTTCTGTGGGGGGGAAGCAAGATTGGAGGAAAAATAGTAAAATTCAAAATAATTAAAATCTTTCAAAAAAAGAGGAAGTTTCCTTACCATGAACTCCCTAAATCAGTATGAAAACCTAGGACTGGAATTAAAAAAAAAAACACGACAAAAAAATACATAATATTTTTGCCTAAGGCAGTACATGAAAACAGATAACAACTTTTAAATAGGCATAATGATAACCAATAATGAGATAATTCCTTTATTCCTAATGGTTATCAATCTTTCCAGGATATATCATCAAAGGAAACATTCCTTTCAACAAGAAACATCATTACCAATTGACACTTACTAAGTCAATAAATCTTTATTAAGTGCAAGGGACACTGGGTTAAATGCCAGATTTTCAAAGAAAGGCAAAAGACAGTCCCCGCCCTAAAGGCACTCACAGTTTAAGGGGGAAGACAACACATAAAATGAACAAATCTTTTTGATCAGTCTTTCTTTTTAACTCATATGCTTTATGGGAACAATTTAATTCAATTAATTTTTGTTTAGAAAAGCCCAGGCTAGGTGGCATAATGGATAGAGTACTAGGTCTGGTTTCAGGAAGACTCCTCTACCTAAGTACAAATCTGGTTTCAGATACTAACTGACCCTGATTAACTCACTTAACCCTGTTTGCCTCATTTTTCTCTTCTGTAAAATGAACTAGAGAAGGAAATGGTAAAAAGAAATTCCAGAATCCTTGCCAAGAAAACCCCAAATGGAGTCATGAAGAATAAGACACAACTGAAACAACTCAGCACCCATTGACAATAGAAATCTTTGGTGCCTTCTTTAGCGGTAGATTTTTTCTGACCACCCAAATATAGAAGTCTTTTATTTTTTTATTTTTTTAGAAGTCTTTTAAAGACATGAATAAAAAATAAGGATCCACCTAGCTGTTTGCCTTGGGCAAACCACTTAACCCCACTGCCTTGCAAAAACCTAAAAAAAACAAAAAAACAAAAAAAAAACAAGAATAAGGATCCTTCCAAGTCTTTTCTCCAGGTGAGACCATGAACACTGTTAGCGGTAAAAAGTGTACCAAGCCAAAATGTTCAGGAGGCTAGTTTAAAGGTCAAAGTTGTTTCTAGAATCATGGAAAATAGGAGAAAAAGATGATCTGCTTATAACCTTTTTCAATCAAAACTGCATCCTGAACACTGACATTTGTAGCTATGTCATCATATTTAAACATACAAGACCCTATACATAGAAACAGAACTCAAAGCGACATATTCATATATTTATTGTAAGCAAGGGAAGAAAAATAGATAATTACAAATGTTTTTGTGTCAATGGTTTTTCATGCTTAGATATTATAATTGTGATCAGAGTTTCCTCAAGACTCTATGACATAAAAAGCATCAACAAAGGAAAAAATTACTCTGAGTTGATCTGTTGAACCTGTACTATTTACTGAAAAAGTACTTAGATACGTGGTTGGTTACATAGAACAAATAAAATAACTAGCCTAAGGAAAGTTGATGGTCCATTTCACTGGGGTACATGTCATTCTTATAAGGCTTTGTTTGTGTTAGTATCTAGTCAGAGAGTAAATTAGGCATAATCTTCCTGGATTTCAGATCTAAGTGCTGCTCTTAGAAGGCTAAAAAGGTGCTGGGAAAGCAATCCTTCCTTGCTTGGCACCAGAAAGCAAAGGGGGAGGAGAAATAGCACTGTCTAATCACTGTTCTTTAACTTTGGTTCTAATCAAATGCACTTGATATAAATGAATTCAGATCCTGATCCAAGACACATCTTTTGTTTTAATTAAAAATTTCCAAGGCAAAGACTTCATAACTTGCCTGAGAAAAAAGTTAAGTTTAGTGCTTTCATGGGAAATAACATTCCAAGAGGAATGTTACTATTGTTATTACTTCTGGAAATTAAAATAGGTCAGATAGTTTGATCCATAAGATATAATTTTTTAAAAAGAAAAAAATTAATGTATTTTTTCAATTAAAAGAAAAATATTAATTTTAAGTACACTATTCACTTTATATCAGATAAGGAATACTTGGACCAAGACAAATTATCGTGGTGGCACAGTAGAAAATTAACTTTGTGAAAAACAAGACTATAAAATAGGAGAGGGGAGGAATCCAGAGACATGTAGTCCCAAGTTATATAGACTATATTTTTTTAAATTGCTCAAGCAAACCTGGCATGGCATCCAGTAGAGAGATCGCTATTCTTCTAACTTAGAAAGCCCTAACCATTCACATGGGCTGCTATTCTGGGAATCTAAAATGAGATTCTGTCAAGGATTAAGAAAGGCATCCTGTATCCTTAATCACTAATATTATTATATACTTTGAAAATCTTAGGAAATGTATAACTGGCATTTCTATAGTTAAATATTCAATGGAGTTAATGTCTCAGAGCAAATTCAATGATTCTTTCCCTGCCCACCTAAAGGCTTGTTGTGAGGATAGGTATTGCAAATCTTAAAATTACAGTGCTATTAACTAGATCCTATAAACAGTCATAGCCTTGGAGCAGATAGTGGTTACCCATCATCTAGCATTCTTGTCCTCACTGCTGGGGGTCCTACCCAGAGTACAACTGCTACCTGAAATCTGGGCAGTAAGTAGCAAGAGGTCCATTAGGTTATGCCCATTGTGTTACCTCAGTATGTGATGCTACTCTAACACTGAGATTCATAATAATAACAATACACTATCAGAAGAATTGAATCATCCCCAGATTGCCATTCTCACCATACAGATAAATGAGTAGTGATTTAACAAAAAGTTGCCTCAAATTTTATTTTTAAAACGGTAAACTAAATAGTTGGTAGAAATGGTTTCATTGTATACACAAAGGCAACAAGAAGCAACATTTCATGATTTGGTCATTTCACCATATAATGCTCATATGAGCATATGTAAAAATGACACAACAATATTTGGATTGTATTTTATTTTTAATTTTAATTTATGGAATAAAATAAGTATTTCCATAGCATAGTTTAGTAAATATATATGATTGCTCATGAAACTACAAATATATTATGTACAACTTATTATTCCTTTTAAATATATAATAAATTATGTGAATTTCTTTTATATTTACTAACATTTGTTAGAGGCAATGAAGTAAAGAGATTCTATGAAAAAAAACACAAGGCAATATAAACATTGATACCTGGTGCTTTTAATATAAAATTGGACATGATCCAAGAGTGGGAAGAGTGGAATATCCCTGTCCTACCACCATACAACTGACCCTGCTTCCACCCATAGCCATTCACAAGTCTTCTTGCAAAGAAGGAGCCTAACCATTCCCATCACCACCACCACCAATTGACCAGTTGCCATCCCTAGTACTTAGCACCATGGTTACATATACCTTTTCATTCATTCATAGGAGATGATGAAAAATATATTGGAAAATATGATTTGCAGTGAAGAAATGAAAGCAGCCAAAAGCCTGTAAGATTATTCTGAAGCTTCAAATATAAACACTGGCTTTGAGGAGGGAATTAGTAGACACCAACCATAGCTAGCACAAAATTGACTATCTAAACAGATTGTTTTTTGGTGAAGTCTTCTTATTTCACAGTGGACTGATCATCCACAGTCAAACACATTGACCCTTATCCTTTGATATCTTGGATTCTTTTCAAGTACAAAGGATGAACAAAATCCTACACAGAGTACAAATAAAAACAATATGCCCTCTCTATGGTGTGCTTCTCTAGCTGCTTCTATTTGCATAGAACATAATAGTAACATCTCTGAACTCTGAAAAGACTTCCTCAGTGAGATCCAGACACAACCAAAACCTATCAGTTAAGAAATTCTAGAAAAATCAAAGGATTTAAGGATACAAATTTCCTAGAGTATAACATGCAATAAGACTCAAAGTTCTTTTCTGATGTTTAATCATGACATGAAGATGATCTTGAATTCCTGAAGCCTCTGCCAGTCAGACAAAAGCTTGGGGTGATCATCAAAGTCAAAAAGGATTCAATTCACAGGACCAGCAACAGATTGAATGTGAATTATCTGAGTATCTAGTTAAGTCAGAGTGGACCATTGATAAGATGAATTTTCAGCCACAACACTTCTCCAAGACTTCCCAATAAATTGTGGAGAGATTATAATATACATATAATGGGTTATATACTCCCATCAGCAAAATCAGAGATCATTGAAATATGTATGTTGTGACATACAGTTGGATGAGCAACTAAGTCAGTCCATCAGTACTTATAACTTGAGCAGTCTCAACATATAAATTTAGGTTGGGCTCAGAAATGAGTTGGAAGAGAACAGAACATTACTAGGACCCAATAGGTGTAAATAAAGAAGCCCCTAAAGTGATTTCTTATATTCAAATTCACACTATTTAAAGTTATAATTATGTAAGAAATGGTAACTAGGTCTAATCCAATGGAAATATGCAGTTCAGATTTGAATAATCTGACCCTTGAAGCCATGTTCATCCTCAGTGAAGGCATTTGAAAACATGACTGAAAGCATCATGCTAAAAAGTACAGGAGCAAGGACACATCCTTGTTTCACTCAATTGGTGACTGGGAAATCTCGAGAGTATTGTCCACTATCCAGACCTTAGGCAAGCATGATGTCAGGAAATTGAAGCACAAGACCACTGAACTTCTCTAGGCAACCAAATTTTGATATAATTTTCCATAAACCCTTATGTTGGATGGTAAGACCTTGGTCAGATCTACAAATGTTGTATGCAAACCTCTGTTCTGCTCCTGAGATTTCTCCTGGACTTCTTGGGCAGCAAACACCCTATCAGCTGTTCCTCGACCCTTTCTGAAGCCACACTGGCTCTCAGGGAGGTAACCATCTTCCAGGTGAAGGATCAGCCTATTGAGAAGCACTCTGGCAAGAATGTTGCCTGCAATGACTAAAAAGAGAAATACCCCTGTGATTGTCACAAGACAATCTATTCCCTTTACCTTCACAGAGATGGACAATGGAAGCATCCTTGAATTCTTGGGGGATAATCTCTTCATGCCATATAACTTGGAAATTTTCAGTCAGTTTTTGGATAAGCAATGGACCCTCACACACACCTTGTAGATCTCAACTGGAATAGAATCAGCATCAGGTGTGCTTTAAAACTTGAAAGCAGTCTAATGACATTCAAAACCTCTTCTTTAGTTGGAATACAGCTAGGAAATGATTGACTTTAACTTGAGATAAACAGTCAATGGCTTCTACATTCATTGATGATGGTCTATTTGGAACACTATGGAAGTGCTCAGTCCATCTCTCTAGGATCATGTCCCTATCGTTAATCAATGTGGATCCATCAACACTAAGTAGCTGAGATGTACCATGGAACTTTGCTGATGGGGTGAAGGGTGTGTTCAAGATTTGATATGGTTAAAGGGAAAAAGTGAAATTCAAATGTTTTATCTAATTGTGAATAGAGAATTTCATTGTTAGTTTTGTATCCATTGCACCTTGCATACCTCCTGGTATATAGTTGGTGCTAAATAAATGCTTATTGATTAATGATTAAATAGCATTGGAAGGAACCTTAAAAATCATCTTATCTAACATTCTCACTTTACATATGAGGAAAAAGTCATTGCTACATCTAAACTAATGGCAAAGGCTAGGACTAAGAATCCAAGAGCATCTAACTGTTGTATAGTACACTTTTCAATAAACCATGTCAGATGGAGAAAGAAAGACAGACAATGGGGAGAAGAGGGTAAAAGAGAAAACTAGGAATCCCAAAACAAACAAGACTGTCCCCACTATCAAGGGATTTCAATGGGTGGGTGGGGGGAAGACGACATTTAAAAAAGGAGGGGGCAATTAGGTGGGGAGCCAGCTGTGTGGCACTGTGGATGGAATACTAGCCCTAGAGTCAGGAGGACCTGAATTTAAATGTGACCTCAGACACTTGATAATTACCTAGCTGTGTGGCCTTGGGCAAGTCACTTAACCACATTTCCTTGGGGGGAAAAAGCAAACAAAAAAAGGAATTGGGAAAGCTGGAAGGAAAGCAGAGAAGTAACCCTGGCAAAAGCAAGAATGCCAGTGGGGAGGTGTTACTTTAAGTAGGATTACTAGCTATGCCAGCTATGCCATTTAAATTATCTAGACTCTTATTTTCTCTCACTATAAAGAATAATTGAAGATGGGTTGTAAGTTGTGATAAACATTCAAAATTGGAACCAAAGAAGCACAATTAAATTCTCTAAAATACCTTTTTAAAGTATATTTATGTGACAGTCAGTAATAAGATTGGTCAACATTTTCATATCTCAGCCAGCTGCATTATGTTCTTAAGGAATAACTAACTGAAGAGCACATACCCAAAGTTTTGCATGAAAAGAAAAGCAGAAGGAGGCAGACCTGGCATGTGGTTGCTCTCTGGAATGCTCACAAGTGCCTAAAATAAGTCAGTAAGAAACCCATTGTGTGTATGTGCTCACTGCGTCTGGAAAATGCTTGTACTAAGTAAGACCCATCTCCATTCTTTAATTCTGCTAATAACTCACATTGTGATGTTGGGAAAATCACTTAACCCCTCTGGGCTTCAATTTTCTCATTTGTAAAATAAGAGACTAGATTCTAGTGAGAAATATTATGGATTTGAAATTTATTTTTAATTTGCATGCCCATTTTATCATCTTCCACCATAAGTGAGTTACAAACATCATATTATCTTCTGCCTGTTGCTTTTGTGTGTGTGTGTGTGTGTGTGTGTGTGTGTGTGTGTGTGTATGTTCAGTACTGAGTAGCAACTCTTTTTGTTTAAATATCTCAACTATAATTCTCTAGATTATATAATAACAAGCAAAGGTCAGGGATGCAAAGGTCATAAAAATAGCAGGCTATAAATAAAGTTAAATGTAGTATACTTCCTTTTTATGTTGAAATGAAAGTATAGAGTTGGGCTGGAAGGGTAGGGGAAGGGAACAAGTTCAAAAAAAAAACAAATGTTATCTGCTTTAATGGAACTCAGGGGCATATTGAGACAGATACATTACTCTCCTTAGCCATGGTAGAATTACTCATGTGCACTGGGGAAAGAATATACCTCTATATTTAGAGTAGTTTGGCCTGAGCCAAATATAAGAGAGAATGTGGGAAAGGATGTGGAGAGGGGAAAAAAATATATATTTCTCAATATTTGATTTGCTCATTTCTAGAGAGACAGTTTGGTAAATATAATGATCATATGCAATATTCCTGGTTGTAATTATACATAGGAATGTAATGAAAAAAATCAATCTGAAAACTGAAAAGTTGATTTTTCATGTGGGATATTTTCAAGACATGACTGAATGTCTTCTTGCTGAATACATACATATATATATATATATATATATATATATATATATATACACATATATATCTGACTGGTAATATCTGGGAGCAGAAGAGCCTAAGTACCTATGTGTATAGGTAGGACTACACTGAAACAGCAACTATCTATCTGGTTTCCTAATGATGAAGCTGTGTGTGTGTGTGTGTATGTGTGTGTGTTCAGTGTCTCCTTACAAGATCAAAATTCAGAGAGAGGGAGAGGGTGGAAAAAAGAAAAAGACAGAGAGAGAGAGAGAGAAAGAAACAAGCCTGGAAGGAATAAATGTAGTTTCCAATAAATGGCCCTTTATAGACATTTTGGATGGGAAATTGCTGTACTAAGGAAACACTATGTATAAAAATTGGAAAGCCTATTGTTTACTTAGATGTATGAAAAGAAATAGGTCAGTGACTTTGTTTCCATGGTGACTATTATTGAAATAAGAGAAACTGACACCAATGCTGATTTATTTTCCTATTCAAACCCTCTTTAAAGATCACTTTAATCTGAGTTTGCAACAGGATATAAACACAGTGACTGAATGAGCTTTCAGAGGAATTACCTTTTGCTACTTGCAAATGAGAAAGGAAGAAAAGATGAGGGGGGAGGGAGGGAGGGAGAGAGAGAGAGAGAGAGAGAGAGAGCAAGAGAGTGAGCACACAAGTAAAAAGAATCCCATGTTCACAACATGCAAGTTTGGAAGATAATACATACAATCATAACCTTACATATTAGTCATGATATTCTTGACTAACTAACTGGAAATTTCATTTTTGTCCTCAAATTGACTTGTTATCCTCCAAATTCTAAACTTGTTTATTTCAGTTTACTATTTTCTCATGGTTTATTATGGTAGTTTGAGTCTTGAATGCACATTCAATTTGTATGTTTAATGACCAGTTATAATTAATACTATATCACTCTGAACATAAGCTATATCTTTTTGTCCCAAGTCTGCCTTGCCTGAAATTTGAGTTCATGTTATATAAGTGATATTATTTTTCAGTATATATTTTCAGTGTATTACAACTCATTTTTTACTCTCAATAAGATCTCTTTTTAAGGGTCAATTTATAATAGGGGTAATTTATACTTGGATAAATACTGTGCTCTAAGCAAAGACAGAGGTCGACTGAATATTAAATGAAATGAACATATTGTCTATTTTTGATCATTTTTAACAATCAAGGTAAATCACCATGTAATTAATTCTTCCCGAATAATTAAAATTAATTTTCAAGATAGCTAGAGTATTCTGATAAGCCACATTGCAGTCTGATTTGATGCTTCATGTAGATGTGACAGTATATGTCTATGATATTACAGGATGAAATGGAAAAATTAATTTTGTAAATTTGCTCCAAACTTGTTTCCAGATATAGAAATTGAGAGTCATAATAAATTCAACTAGACAACATCATCTCTCCAATCACTCAGGCTTGAAAACTTAAGTCATATTTTATTTATTCTTTGTCCATCAATCTAGATAGTTACAAATAATCTGATGGTTCTTCCTTATTAATATTTCCCATATATTCCTTCCTTTCAATTGCCATCGCCACCATCCTTGTCCAGGCCCTCATGACATCATTCCTAGATTACTGTGATAATTTCTAAGTGGATCTGTCTGTCCCTAGTCTCTTTTCCCTCCAGTTTATCCCTACCCATGACTTCCAGCTTCCTTTTGTCTAAAAAACTTTATTTCCTGGTTCAGGTCATTCATTAACTCACAATTATCTACAGGATAAAGTCCAAAGTCTGGAGAATAGCATTCAAGAGCATGCAAAATTGCCTTATTCTCTTTATTTTCCTTTCTAACCAACAGCACTACCACTTCCCATAGAATACAATTAGATCCTGATTAGTGCAAATAATGAATCCCTTAAAGTGATCAAATATATTTGAATTTGCACTATTCAAAGTTATAATTATGTAAAATATGGTAACTGGCTTCAACTCAATGGAAATAATCAGCACGAATTTGATAATGCAACCACTTCAGGGGGGAGTTCATTTTTTTTTTTTTTACTAATCAGGACCTAGCTGTAGATCTTTGTTTCCCATTCAATTATGCCAGTCACTAAGAATTTTACGGTAGGTATAAACATGACTGGAAAGAACCATGGCCCAAAATTTCTGACACTCAGCATTGCAAATATATTTTCTCTCCCTTAAGGTAGGCAATTTTTTTGATGCTGATACCAATGCATTTTAATTTTGGCATTGCTAACTGTGGAGCAAAACTGTTTAAAATTCAGTGGACTATTAATCTTACAAAGTGAAATTGGATTAGCTGAAAAGGAATTACCAAAGGAAAAAAGAAATCAAGGTCTAAAGGGATTTACAGAAGAATTGATGCATATGCTGCACAAATTATTCTTTAAAAAATTAAATAGAAAACTCACTACCAAACTCTTTTTTTGTAAGGTAAATATAATCTAAATACCTAAACCAGGAAAGGATAAAGCAAAGAAGGAGAATTATATACTACTATCACTAATGAATATTCAAAAATATTAGCAAAAAGACTACTAAATTATTTTTTAATTACTGTCAGTAAATTGTATTTATGCAGGGGATGCAAAATGGTTCAATATTTTAAAACTAATTAACACAATTAATCATATTAAAAACAAAAACACCTCAAACTATATATTTTATCAATAAGTGGAAAGAAATCTTTGATTAAATAAAACACTTATGCCAAAAACACTCAAAGGCACCAATAGAGAGAGGTTGTTTTTAAGGATAAAAAGCATATATCTAAAACCAAAAGCCAACATTTTTCACAATAGGGATACAGTGGAACTCTTCTCAAAAGGTACAAGAGTATATAATATGGACACATTTTCCCCTACTCTTACCTAACATCATTTAGAAATGCTAGCACTAAGAATAAGACAAAAAAGAAATTAAAGGCATAATTTATAAGCAATGAATAGACAAAATTATTCCTATTCACTGATAACAATGTGGTTTACTTAGAAATGCTCAGAGAATCAGTAAGGAAAAAAAGAGATAACATATCTTCAGTAAAATAGAAGAATAAAAAATAAATGAGCAAAAATCTATAAAGCAGTAGCAAAATAAGGGCAAAACAATAAAAATCAAGAGCTTTTCAAAATATAAAATTTCAGGCCAGAGTATAGAATATTGTTATACAGTGAATTAGTCTCACTTCTTTCTTCTCATCCTTCCCAACCCTTACCCATATAACCAAGGAGATGATGGTTGGGTTAACACCAACAACAAGAATGACTAGATACAATTAGGACTATTTGGACTCTTACTCATTTCCCCCATATCAATGGATTATAATTAAGGAGTACTGTTGTGATAAGGATCTCACTATGGATTGAAGACTAGGAGATTATTCATGATAGAGATAGGAAGTGAAACTATAAATTGGGAATTGAGGATTAGAATCTAGAGACTGGAGGCTCAACAGCCTCCCAGTTCTCTATTCAGTGGCTGAACGCATTGAATACAATTCAGGGGCAGCATATTGCCATGTTTGTCAAAGGTTACAGGAAGGGCTCACAGTAGATGAAGAGATTGTAGGACAATTTCTTGCCATAGGGGCTTGACACTTCCTTTGTGATGCACTGAATGAAGAGGATTGGGCCAGCAGAATAGACAGTTTGTAACACCAAGATTAGGAGTGGGGTGGAATATTAAACAGACTTCTACCTTCTTATGTCTGAATATTCCTTACCACCACTCCTTTACCCCTCTGCTGACTCACCCTTGCTACACAGAGATTTTGAAAGGTCAATATTGGTTAGAGCAACAGTATATCCATGATGCCAACCACAAAAAATTACAGATGAAGCATAAACATCCATTTAAAGTCTTGTACCCACAAATTTAGCTGAATTCTGTTTGAACAAGAAATACAATTAAAAAGGTGCTGACAGAAACCCACTAAACAGTCAATCTATTCAACAAGATGTCCTTTGATCAAGAGCTTGTGCTTTCATAAGTACTGAATATATTAATAAAATTGACATTAAGAATAACTAGGAAATTTATAAAATGTCTGAAAATCGATCTACCAATATGCACTTAAGACTTTAAAGACAATAGCAAGATTTTCTTTAAAGAAATAATGACGGGGTGGCTAGGTGGCGCAGTGGATAGAGCACTGACCCTGGAGTCAGGAGTACCTGGGTTCAAATCCAGCCTCAGACACTTAATAATTACCTAGCTGTGTGGCCTTGAGCAAGCCACTTAACCCCAACACCTTGCAAAAAAAAAAAAACTAAAAAAAAAAGAAATAATGACAGATAATTGGAGGGATATATACAGTGCTTATGATTGGGCCATGCAAATATAACTAAAATGATGATAATATCTATTAATTTATAACTATAGTGCAATGTTAACAAATGAGCAAGGGGCTATTTTTATGAAGATAGCCAAAGTAATAATAAAATTATTTTAGAACAACTCAAGGAAAGTAGAGAAATTAAAGGAAAAGAATAAAAAGTAAGAGTGAAGGAATGAACAATAGTATTTCCAGACCTTAAATTATACAATAATGCATTGATGATCAAACTATTTGTTATTGGTTAAACAATAGATCAGTGGATAAAGTAGGAATCAGAAAGAACCGAATTCAAATTACTCAGTAAGAAAGAACTGAACTCAAATTACTCAGTAAACCTGAAAACACAAATTACTTTCAGGAAAAATTCCTCATTTGATAAGAATTGCTGGCAAAACATAAAAAAAAGACAGAAATTGGGTTTAGACCATCATCTATACCAATAAGTACCACATAAGCACATCCCTTATTACCACATAAATTCAAAATTGAATATTAAAAGGCATACTAATAAAAAGTCAGAAGTGAACCAGATCAGGTACTTCTCATATGTATAACTAAGAGAAGAGTTCTTAAATAAACAAAGATAGAGTGATAGCAAACAACAAGATAATTTTTGAATCCATGAAATTGAAGGGCTTTCACATAAACAGAATCAACAAACTAGGATAAAAAAAGAAAGATGTCAATGTAGAAACATTTTTGCATCAAATATTTCTTTTTTTTTAAGGTTTTTGCAAGGCAAATGGGGTTAAGTGGCTTGCCCAAGGCCGCACAGCTAGGTAATTATTAAGTGTCTGAGATCGGATTTGAACCCAGGTACTCCTGACTCCAGGGCCAGTGCTTCATCTACTACGCCACCTAGCTGCCCCCGCATCAAATATTTCTGATAAAAGTTTAATATACAAGCCATTTAGGGATATAAACAAATATATATCTGTGTATATATATATACAGATATATATTAAAACCAATTTTCCCACATGAATAATGATCAAAGGACATTATAAAGTCAACAAAATAATTGCCAGCTATTCAAAATAAAAGAAATACACCTCATACTTAGCAATCGAGAAAGTTATGAGAAAAAATGGGAATGGTCCATTTTGAAGAGTCTAAGAAAAAGACAGGCACATGAACACAATGTTAGCAGGTCTCTGAATTGGTCCAATAATTCTGGAAAATAATTTTCAATTGTGTTTCAAGAAGCAACTAAATAGGGATGACTAGGTGGTGTAGTGGATAAAACACCCACCCTGAAGTCAGGAGTACCTGGGTTCAAATCCGGTCTCAGACACTTAATAATTACCTAGCTGTGCGGCCTTGGGCAAGCCACTTAACTCCATTTGCCTTGCAAAAACCTAAAAAAAAAAAAAAGCAACTAAATTGTTGATATATTTTAACCTAGAGCTCCCTGGTAGACATCCACTTTTAAGAAACTTAAATAAGGGACAACCAGGTGGTACAATGGATACAGCACCAGCCCTAGAGTCAAGAGGATGTGAATTCAAATCTAGTTTCATACACTTAATAATTAACCAGCTGTGTGACCTTAGAAAATCTCTTAACCCCACTTCCTTGCAAAAATAAAAAATAAATTTTAATTAAATTGATACAGTTTGAAATAAGCAGACCTAGAAAATTAATATGCAAGTGATTACAAAATGTAGATACAAAGAACAAAAATAGTCATTGAATGACTCAAATCCATTAAATTGGCTAAAATGACAGAAAAGTGTAAGAGACTGTTGTGTGTGAGAGTATTGTAAAATTTCATCACCTGGTGCCCTCTGGCAATAGAGTGTTATTTACTGGTTGATTGGAGAGTGCCACAGGAGTGGGAGTGGACCAGGAACTGGTGAGGATATTTAAGCATTGTATTTGGTTTAATAAACAGAGATCTAGGAGATCTTGGAGAACTTTTCATCCTTGTCTCTTGCCCCTTCAAAGTTCACCTGGGTAAGGATAGGCTAGCTGGCAGGAATCTAACACTTCCTGAGCAGCTAGTCAAACAGGAACTTAACAAAAGTAAAATGACTAATGGTGGAGAAGTTATGGGGAAAATATGTACACTGATCGGTGGAGTTGTGAACTAGTCAGTACAACTATTCTTGATAGCAATTTGGAATAATGATCAGCAAGATATAAAATTATGCATATCCTCTGACCCAGCAACACCACCACTAGGTCTATATCCTGACAAGATCAAAGAAAAAAAATGATCCCATATGTACATAAATATTTATAGCATTTCCTTTTGTGATGGCAAAGATTGGAAATTGTCAGTCAGTTGGAGAATGGCTGAAGAAATTATGATATACTATTGTGATAGAATACTTTTGTGCTAAAAAGAATGATTAAGGGAATGGTTTCAAAAAGGTTTGGAAAGACATGTGAATTGATGCAATGTGAAATGAGCATAAACAGGAAAATAATTTACATAGAACATTATAAATATAAACAACCATGAAAGACTTAGTAACTCTGATCAATACAATGATCCATCACAATTCCAAAGGACTCATGATGAAAAAAATAACATCTATCTCTAGATACAGATGATGGACTCAAGATTGCAGATTGAAGCTTATTTTTTCTCTTTCTTTTCCAGTTTTTCTTTTTCCCCAGGATATGGCTAATGTAGAAATGTGTTTTATAAAGCTTCATTTGTGCACTGAAAGGCAAGAAAATTTGTACTAAAAATAACCAGTCTGACTATCCCTTCACTCAGTCCTAGATCTCCCTCTACCAGCCTCCACTTTATGGAGGTACACAGCACAGTGGAAAGGACACCAGACGGGGTTCCAATCCTGATTTTACAAATGCTATTTCTGTGAAACTAGAAAAGTGATTTAAACCCTTCAAGTCTCAGTTTCCTCATCTTTAAAATGAAGTTGGACTAGATGATCTCTGAGGTATAAATTTATTATCAAATGAGTCAGTTTTACCCCCTTGCCATGTCTTTCCCCAGTCATAGTTTAAACTATTGTTATCAATTCCTACTCCATTTACTAGATTGGCATCCTGTCTCACAGCTATTTTTGTCACAATCAGCTGACTCTATTCTCCTCCATATGGTGCTAAATGGCCCTGCGGCACCACTTGCAGACTTGAATTCCACCTACCTGGATAGTAAAAAAGACTGAAGACAGGATAGCTGAAGATAACCAGGCACATGACTATAAGAAGCATGATTTTTTGAAAAAGTTACATGAATCTGTATTCATGAACTATTACTAAACAATCTACTTTGAGTCAGCAATTATTAAACACTATGCTAAATGCTGGGGACTCAAAGAAAGGCAAAAGATAACTCCTTTCAGGGGGGTTCATATCTAATTGGGGAGAAAACATAAAAATACTATGTACATCTAAGATATGTAGACAACTTAAACTGGAGATAATCATTAGAAGGATGGCACTAGCATTAAAGGGGACTGGAAAAGATTTCTTGTAGTAGGTGGGGGACTTTAATTAAAACTTGAAGGAAACCAGTACACAGAGGTGAGAAAGGAAACATCCCCTCCTTGTCTCTACTAGTGCTTACTGGGTGAATCCCTCACATTGCAGGCTTGATGGAGCTATTTTATCAAACCACCATGTTCAAACAAAATATGTATAGTCTAAGTTGGAGATAATTAACAGTGGGGAGGCATTAGTATTAGTATGAAGGCATTAATTTAATTTAATTAATTTAATTCTGTATGCAGCACGTGAGAGACCCACTAAGCTGTAGACTAACTGATGAGGTGTTTTTCATCTGATCTCTGGGATGGGGATGGGGTATCTGAGTTTGAAAGAAGAGATGAAGTCACTTGAGTCCTCCTCTAGTTTAGAAGTTAAGGTAATGAATGTACTGTGTCTCAGAAAACATATAGTTCTCATGAACAACGGAAGACTATATCAAGAGATAATTACTGAATCCAATTGTATAGCAAAAGATTTAGTTTGCTAAAAGCTGGGAGATGGCATTGAAAATATAATCTTTTTAGGTTGGATTCTTTTAATGGGCAGAAAAATCCCTGGAAATAACCAAATCTCTCTAGCTTTTTGCTTTGCACATGAATTGGATGAATGTTGAGTTTCAAAGATTTATCATTTATTGTGCATTTTGTGCTATAAATATTTTGTAAATTCCAAAAAGGAGTCTTTAAAACAAAGTCACTTCAATTCCTATGTTGGTAATGGGATTTAGTAGAAAGAAGACTGAATTTTGAATTATAGAACTTGTGTTCAAATTCTTGGTCTGCTACCTATTATATAAGATCTTTTGGGGTATTTTTGAGGGTTTTTAAAAGTGTCTTGCCCAAGTTCCCACAACTGAGTGTCTGAGGCTGGATTTGAATTCAGTTCCTTGACCTAAGGACTGTTGTTTTATGTACCATGCCACCTGCTCCTCTATTAGTTCTAAAGGTATAGGGAAGTCTTCTAGAATTAGAGAACCATTTGTTAAATTTTTAGCATGAAAATCTACATTTCATAAATTGACAACTGTTACAAATCATGGTTTGATTTAATTCTCTAGGTTTAATAAAGTGATTGATAAAACAATGCTAATAATATTAATAATAGATTTTTATGTTATCGGTTCATCCCCAACCCTCACCCAACAAAAGTCCTTTGTCAGCACATCTGTCTGTAAACTTGGGAAAGTGCCTTCACCCCTCTGATACTTAGTGTCCTCTACTGAAAAATGAGGAAATTAGCCTAGATGATCATTAAGGTCTCTTCTAATCCCTTTGGTTTTCATTCTTTGTCCCACCCTCTTAACTACAGATATCACAGGGGTGGACATTGAGTCTTAAGTAGGAGTGGAAAAATTATAAAAGAGATGGGAGTTGGGTTCTTCGTTTCTTAGCTACTTCAAACTAGGTTCTGGGGGAAAGGTCAAAGACATCTACATGTTTCCTTCTAGGTTGTTTGGGATAGTTCATCAGGAAAGGAATGCAAATTGGTATTCAAAAAAGAGACTTTGGGAAATAAAAATCTGCTTTTTGGTTTGAGTTTACATTTCTTTCTTTCTTTCTTTTTTTTTTTTTTTTGGCAAGGCAATGGGGTTAAGTGGCTTGCCCAAGGCCACATAACTAGGTAATTATTAAGTGTCTGAGGTCAGATTTGAACTGAGGTCCTCCTGACTCCAGGGCCGGTGCTCTATCCATTGTACCACCTAGCCACCCCGAGCTTACATTTTTTTTCTTCAGGGGAAACCGTGAGTTTCAAAGCTTCCACCTAGTTCTGTAATTTTGACAACTAAGGAGTCAGAGCCAAACCCCTGTGACATTTTACTCAGACCTGCCTTTCCTGAGCATCTTCTTTCTTTTGTATCCTATCAAAATTTCTTATCATTTGCAGTTGACCTTATTAAACTGAAAGAAAACCTTCCAAGGGATACAAGAATTTTTAAAAAGAGTTACTTTGCCCAAAGTAATAGTGGGATTTCAGCAGCAATATTTTGGGGTAGAAAGATCTTTTAATCAATCTTCAAATTATAACCTTTTGATCTATTTCAAGTAAAATTTATGAAGTAGCTACTAGATACTAGGTTTATACTACAGTTAGAGACCTCAAAGACAACAACAAAATGGTCCCTGCTGAAGAACTTATATTTCATTAGAAATTCATTCAATTCATTTTTAAAATTCAGAAATTTTCATTAAATACCTATATACCAAGCACCAGATCTGGAGTTTAAGTGACTATTTGTTATCAGCTAGCTAAGTAGCTGACATAGGATTTTGACCCTTATCTTTCTAGCTCCATGTTGAGCATATATCAACTAATATATCAACTACTCCATTCTGAGGAAAAAGACTGGATCTTGATTTCATTGGTTTAGACTCTATACCCAGGTGAGGAAACTCCTTATAGCGATCTATCTCTTTAACATATAGTTGGAAAGTTGTCTAAAGCAGCTTGGCAGATCATATTCCTCAGTGCTAGAACTTTCTAGAGCAGCCAGTCCTAGATACAAGGACAAATAAAGTTTAGGTGAGACTTGATCCCTGCATTCAGGATTTATAGTTTAGAGAGGAATTTAGCAATATACAAAAATGAGAATAATTTAAAATAACTCACAAAAAGAAAGGCGTTAAAAGCTTTACACCTTGCTAAGTCTAAAATAAACCAGTAATTGAAGGAATAAAATTGAGTGGGAAACAGAAAAATTCAAGTTAAGATTTGTTGTTGTTGTTGTTGTTCAATCCTTTCTTAGTCATGTCTGACTCTTGATGACCCTGTTTAGTTTTTTTTATTGGCAGAGATACTATAATGGTTTGGCATTTCCTTCTCCAGCTCATTTTACAAATGAGGAAACATAGGCTCACAGTGTTAAATAACTTTCCTAGGGTCGTACCATTAGTAAGAGTCTTAGATCAGATTTGAACTCAGGAACTCCACTACACCACCTAGATACCACGGGTTAGGATTCAATGGATAAATAGATGATTTAGAACTGGGAAGGACTTCAGAGAAACTAGATCAACTTCTAAAAACATAGATTAAAGAAGTTAAGACCCAGGAAGATGAAGTAATTTGCAAAAAGTTACTCAGATAAATACTAGATCTAGAATTTGAACTCAGGTCCTCTGAGTAATTTTCTGATATAATGCAATGGGTGAGCTTTCTTTTTTAATTTACATTTTTATTTATTTACACATTACTAAAATAGACTTGTTGTAAGAGTAAACATAATCCCCCCTCCCCCCCCACAAAACTAAAAAACCTTATGAGAAATAAAGTGAAATAAAGAGAAAAAATGTGCTTCAGTCTATGTTCAGATGCCATCAGCTCTGTCTCTTGGGGTGGATTGTATTCTTTATTGTAAGTACATCAGAGAAGTTACTTCCATATTTTTCCATAGTTGCTATTGCTGATTAGAATTCCCTCCATCCATTCCTCCCCGCTACTAATTATTATATTTTCTCTCTCCCTTCACTCTGTCCCTCTTCAAATGTGTGCTATGGAGCAGCTGAGTGGTGCAGTAGACAGAGTACTGGCCCTGGGGTCAGGAAGCCCAAGCCCACATCCCACCCCAGATATCTAGCAACCACCCCACTCCATGGTCCCTGTCAGGCCACCCAATCCCACCCAAAAAGTAAAAAAAGAAAATAAGTTATATTTGACTATCCTCTCCTATGACCCCCTTCCCCATCCCCTTTCTCTCCTTTTTTCTTCTAGATTTCCATACCCTATTAAGTCATTTCTGATGAGTATGAAGGTTCCCTTATTCCCCCTCACCTTCCCCCCTTCCATACCATTGCAAAAGCTATTTTTTGACTTTTTTTACATGAAATAGCCTATCCTACCTCTCCTTTCCCTTTCTCTCAGTACTTTTCGCCCATTGATCCCATTTTTACAATATATTATATTGTACATAAATTCAGCTCCTTCCTGTGCCTTGTCTATACATGCTCCTTCTAACTGCTTTAAAAAATGAGGAGGTTCATTATGAAGTATTACCAGTATCTTCTTCTCATACAGGAATGCATGCAGTTCAACATCATTAAATGCCTCATAATTTACCCTTTTTGTCCAACCTCTCTTTGCTTCACCTGAGTCCTATACTTGAAGATCAAACTTTCTGTTCAGCTATGGTCATTTCAACATTGAAATTCCCCTGGTTCATTGAAAGTCCATCTTTTCCCCTGGAAGAGGATATTCAGTTTTGCTGGGTAGTTGATTCTCAGTTGCATTCCAAGCTTTTTTGCCTTCTAGAATATTATATTAAAAGCCCTACGAGCCCTTAATGTGGCTGTGGCTAAGTCCTATGAATGGATGAGCTTTTAAGAGGTAAGGGAAGATGAAAATTATTATAGATTTTGGGCAAAAAACAGTCAATTCAGCTGTTAAGTAACATAGACTTTGGCAGGTAATGCTGCTCTCTCTCTGCCCTTCTTCCTTCACTCCGCTCCTTCTCACCTGACATCCCCAAGGGCTATTTCATTTGAAAATGTTTGACTTGCGACTATAGCATAACACTGACATCAGCAGCCCAAAAAACAGATGCATAAACAAGTTGCTTCTGAGTATTCAGAAGTGCCCCCTTTAAAGTTGTTTAGTTTTTGGAGTCCAGCATTTAAGTTTACCACCACCATCTTTCATGCTCCCCAATCTCTCCCATTTCCAACTTGAAGCCACTTTTCTTTTTTGGGGGGGTTCTCTTTTTTTGGTTCTCTTTTCACAGATGTTCAGACTTTGGTAGACTGTGACTTTCAGGTATTTTTCCAGTTTTAAACCCTGAATCTCTTCCCCTCCTCCTTACTTTCTGTAGATGACCACACCAAAACTAGTGGTGTTAGGATCTATGGGATGTTCAGGGAAGACCAGCATCTCTGGTATAAGGAATTGCTGATCCCATTTCAGGGTTGCTCATCCAACCTTTGGTGTCCACTTGATACCTAACTCTCACCTGAAGCTCCGAGAAGCTATGGTAGGGGCAATGACCACACTCTGGTAAAACCATCTTGGCAGATGGGCTAAACCTAGTTGAAGGTAGCCGACAGGTCCCAAACCCATCAATGAGTCAGGGGGATGTCTACTTCAAACATTTAAAGACTTCCCCCCATAGAATGGGCAGATGAGAACACTTTATTTATTTATTTTTGTTGCCATGCTATACATTGATCAAAGTTGAATGTGTTGAGAGAAAAATCATATCCTTGAGGAAAAAAATAAAATATTACATTCTCCATCACAGATATCCTAAAATTGTCCCTAATTATTGCACTAATGGAATGAACAAGTCCATTAAGGTTGATCATCAACCCCATGTTGCTGTTAAGATGTACAGTGTTCTACTGGTTTCTGCTAATCTTGCTCAGTATCAGTTCATGCACTTCTTTCCAGGCTTCTCTGAAATCTCATCCCTCCTAGCTTCTAACAGAACAATAGTGAGAACAATTTATTTTAAATGGTCATAAAGGCACTTGAAATAGGTCTTATAGCTTGCTTAGAGATTGGTCAGACATCGAAGATGCCAAGGTCATCCACCGCATCCCAGGACATCACTAATCTTCTTGACTTTTGTTTTGCCACTGGATTCCAATGACTCTGGAAGAGAAAGTGAGGTTGACAACCTTGTGCAACTCTGCCTCACATAAATTCAATTCAAACACAAGTCAAAATATCACCCTCATGATTCTGACCCAACACTAGGGAAATGACCCTTCAAAATTCATTTGACCTCTAATGTTCTAGGAGATACTGTCTATATGTTGCAAAGATGCAATATATTAGGGGCAGCTAGGTGGCATAGTGGATAGAGAACTGGCCCTGGAGTCAGGAGTACCTGAGTTCAAATCCGAACTCAGACATTTAATAATTACCTAGCTGTGTGGCCTTGGGCAAGCCACTTAACCCCATTGCCTTGCAAAAACCAAAAAAAAAAAAAAAAGGATGCAATATATTCCTGACCTTGGCATTCTCTATACCAGTGAAATCACAGAACTGATTAGCAGATAGTATGTTGAACTTGGAGTCAAGGTGCAAATACTACCTCAGATTCTTAACTAGCTGTGTCACAATTGGCAAATTACTTAGCTTCTTAGCCTCAGTTTTCTCCTTTGTAAAGGCAGACAAATAATATCTATAATAGTTACACTACAGTTTGCTTTGTGGCTCAAATGAGAGGATATATGTAAAGAATTCTGTAAAATTTAAAGTTCCATACTATTATTCTATTAGAAATCAAGAGGGATGAAATTTCAGAGAAGCCTGGAAAGACTTGCATAAACTGATGTTGAGTGAGATGAGCAGAACCAGAAGAACATTGGACCCTAACAGCAATATGGGGGGGGGGGGGTGATGATCAACCTTAATGGACTTATTCATTCCATCAGTGCAACAATCAGGGACAATTTTAGAGCACCTGCAACAGAGAATACCATCTATATCCAGACAAAGAACTGTGGGGTTTAAACAAAGACTAAAGTCTACTACCTTCAATTTTTTTTTAGGTCTTTTTTGCAAGGCAATGGGATTAAGTGGCTTGCCCAAGGCCACACAGCTAAGTAATTATTAAGTGTCTGAGGCTGGATTTGAACTCAGGTACTCCTGACTCCAGGGCCTGTGTGCCACCTAGCCACCCCTCCTCAATTATTTTTTAAAGTATCTTATGTACTACATAATTTTTCTATCCCTAATATTTTATTTCTTCCTTAAGGAGAGGATTTCTCTCCCAACATATTCAATTTAGATCAATGTATACAATGGAAACAATGTAAAGATTATCAGACTCTCTTCTGGGGGGGGGGGGGGATGGAGGGAGGGAAGTGAGGGTGGGGGAAAATTTATAAAATTTAATACATTACAGTAAGTGATAGGTAGAAACTAATATTGCATATAATTGGAAAACAAATGAAACATTAATTCGAAAAAAATTTAAGTTTCACATGAAAATCAGTTCTTAAGGTGGCGCAGTGGATAGTGGATAATTACCTAGCTGTGTCGCCTTGGGCAAGCCACTTAACCCCATTGCCCTGCAAAAAATTCTCTTGATTTTCACTCACAGTCCTGTTAGACTATTTTATCCCCCTCAAGGCCTACTCTCCAGAAAACTCCCTCTAAAGAAACTTGAGTTTTGCTACAAAGAAAGGGTGCCAATGGCAATGTTTACACATTGTTTTGCTCATCTGTGCCATCTTTCACATTCTCAGAGCCTCTGAGACTTTGACGGAGGGCATAACAGAGCAAGGTACAGAGGCTGAATGGTGATGGAAGTATAACTTTTGGAGAAGGGGTAGGTTCCCTCTACTAGAATAAGTCAACCGACAGCTTCTGCCCTTTGAGGGAAACTGCTTTGGAGAGAAATTTGAGATGAGTCTGATGTTGCTGAGAACTATCTCTCTTCATCTCCCTTTTAAGGCATTATCTGACTGCAGAGCTCTATGGTAAAGAAAGCCTTGAAAGGCAAAGGAGGGAAAACCGCTCAAGGCAGAGGATAATAAATGGTTAAAGTATGGGTTTAAATGGATGCTGGAAATGGGAATGCCCATGAGAATTCTCGTAAAAATAAATCCACAGACTCAATCCCCTCCCCCTTCTCTTTACTGTTGGGGGGGAGGGGGAACATACTAGGGCATCTGTGTTCAGATGAGAGGACTCTTTTATTTATGCCCTTGTCTCTGATATTTCTTTTATCTCCTTTCTCCAGAAAAAGTTGGATCCAGCCATGGGGGGGGGGGGGGGGGGGGGGGGGGCCACAGTACACAGTACAGTAATGACAGATGTCGACCAGGAATCCCTCCGCTACTGAAAGCAGCCTTGTGTATATTGGGTTTCTAGCACAAGTATTAGTTTCCCACATGAGACTTTGGCCTCTTGACAAACAGCCTTGGAAAGTCTCCTCACAGCTAACTCTGAGCGCCGGGGGGCGAGGCGAGGAGCCCAAGCAGCAGGAGTCGGCTGGGCACTGCCCCTGCCCGCCGCCGGCCGGGAAGGGGCACTGCCCCTGCCCGCCCGCCGGCCGGGAGCCCCGCTTTTCCCGGGGCGATGCGCAGGAGGGCAGCGCCGGAGAGGCTGACCCGCCGGGCAGCGGGAGGCAGCCCCGGGCTCCGGACCTGCCCGCGGGCACCCAAGGCTTCCTCCACCTCAGCCCTTTCTGTGTTTTCCCAGAGCCCCCCCCGCCCCCCCAATTGCCTCTCTGGTTTCTTGGGTTTTTTTTCCTCTTTTCCTTTTCTTCTGGCTTTTCCAAGGGCTGGCCCCTTTATTGTCACCTAGCAAAACAGAATTCGCTGTTTGTCCTCAGGCACCTACCTACCTGATGGTCTTCCTCAGCCCTGCTGGCTTCCCTCAGCCATCTGTTTTCCCTAAATGAGCTCAGCTCTTCTCCCCTCCTCGGGTTCTCTGAACTTTGTGCATGGGAACAAACAGTCTTTGCCCGTTTGAGGTCTGATGAGAGAAGTGCTCGGATACCCACTGGATGTCTTTTTAACAAGGTGCAGGCTGCTTCTTGACGGCTGCTTTTTCCAAAGCCACCTTCTTCCAGCTGTTTTTGATTTGGCCACGCCCCGCAACCCCCACTCGCCCTTCCTTCTCACAAAATGTGGCTTATTTTTCAGGCATTATGTTACTTGATATTTGGGAATATGAGAATACACGCTCAACCATCGGCATCGGGGCTCTTCGCTAACACCTTCGTTTTCCATTTATTACTCTCAACTCCTTCACCTACTCTGCCCAATTAAGTCTTTGTTTGCCATTCACACCGACTCCGATTGCTCTTATAGATGCAGCACCCGGCCCAGTAGGAGCTTTTAAAACTAAACTTAGCTTCCTGGCCCTGGAGGTCTGTGACAGAAAATTAGAAGTTTGGAATGAGGGAGAGGGGGCAGGAAAGGGTGGAGTATCTGGCAGGGTTCTCTGTAGGCTGGTGCCTTGCCTCAGCCTGAGGAGTGTTATTATCTATCCCCAGCATGAGATGGGAATATCACAAACCCAGTTTTAAACGCCGCTGCACATCCTTATTAAACAAATAGCTCAAAAACTAAGCCTTGTGTAAGGAATCTAAATCAACCGGCCCTGGAAACTATGTGGAGGACAGCTTTGGAGCTCAAGCGATTGCAAAGAGCTATTATTGTACGTAAAGGTCAATGACATTAGACAAATGGCATATAGAAAATGTTTGACAATTCTCAAGAAAATAAAGGAGAAAACTACTTCTGAGGGGAAATACAGTTATTCCTTCCTTAATTGTAAGTTTGATGCAGGGATCTCGCTTTTTTTTTTTTTTGGTTACAATGAAGTAGCAAGATTTGGAGTCATAAAAACTTGGCTTTGCCTCCGAACTCTGATAAGTTGGATGACCCTTCAAAAGTCACAATCTTTCTGAACTCCAGTTTTGCTTAGTAGTAAAATGGAGATGATTGTTAATTGCCTGTCTAGGCTTACAAGGTTATGTGAAGAAAAACTAAGGACCATATAAATATGAGCTGTTTTTTTCTCCTTAATAATGCAAAAAAGAAACAATGGAGGCGAGCTGGAAGCCCAGGACTAGAGAGATGTCATATATTTATCCCTGACTTGGCAGTTTTCCCTCTAGTAACGGACAAGAGACACTAGGAAATATATTCATAGCCAGCTATTAAGAAATAAATACCTAGAGGCATTTTACCACTGGACTAGTCCAAGGTTTGAGAGTAAATTGCCAGCTTTTTTTTTAATTCTAAATTAAAACAAACAGAGTAAGATACAAATGAATTTTCTAAACAGAATCATGTTGACTGTTGAATTGGTTGATAAAAAGTTAAGGATTAGTAAAAAAAAGAATAATGAATTGTATTTTCATCTTGGTTGACTTTGAAAATAACTGCATACCAGAAAAACTGGAATAATCACTATAGATTTTTGAAGGAGAAGCATTTTGTTTTTCATTTGGCTGATGGGTGAACGTGAGTGTGGGTGTGAATTGGAGTTGGAAGTGTTAACAGCAAAATTCCCAAGAGTGGTAAGGATAGGAATTATTGGCAGTGGATTCCTTCAAATGGGGTGGGGAATGGGAGAATAGCAAAGAAGAAAGTCCTGGGGCACAGCAAGAGTGAGATGGGGGAAGGTCTTATTGACTGCATTCCCTCCTAAATGGAAATTCCTGAAAGCCAAGCAACTAATGTAAGAGGGAGAGAGTGGTGATAGTAGCTACGGGGCTGAAGAGCTATAAAGTAAGACTTTCAGATCTACCAACTGATCTCAATCTTTGGATTAAGGGATTTCTACTCTAAATCGTTATATCAAGTTTTAATGCTTGCTTACATTATCTATCTGGTTGATGATAGACTGAAACAAAAATGTGTTTCCTTAAGCACAGTCCATCCAATTTCAAAAAGGCATACCATGTGCCTTTCTTTAATTCTGGACTACATGACTGAGGCACCATTGCCACCTGGTGGGAACATGCTCAAATTACAAGTACAGATTTTTGAGAAATAAATTTTAATGGTATATCATTTATATTTATATATTTAGTGGTACAAATTTAAAATTAAGAAGTCCCTAGCATCAATAGCTCTAGAGCTTGAAGGTACCTCAGAGTCCATCTATGCTAACCCCTCATTTTACATGTGAGGAAACTGAGACCGAGGGAAATTAAGTGGTTCCCACATGTAATAACTTCAAATATGATAGAAGCACAAGCATAGGAAATTGGATAATTTTGAGCACTTCTTGAGTCTAATCTTCATGGTACAACTTTATTATTTTATTTGAAATATTCTGAATCCCCAGAATTTCATACAAATTAATGCACAAAAATATTTCAATTTTTATACTTTAAATAATTTTGATGCTTTTACAGATTAATCCCTTTTTGGAAAGGCCTCTTATATTACAGAAAAATAAAACTAATAAATATAGTGATCTCATCTGAAAGTTCATGCAATATTTTATATAAGTAGCTTCTATTTTGAAAAAAGTTATTTATTTTTCTCCATTCCCCCCAGTTGGGAAAAAAAAGAAAAGAAAATCTCTTGTAACAAATAAGTGTAGTCAAACAAAGCAAATTCTCTTAATGGTTATACATAAAAATATCTCATTCTGCACTCATCACCTCTCTGTAATGGATAGCATATTTCATCATAGATCCTTTGCAAACATGAAGTTATTATATTGATCATTATACAGATTTTTTTTAGTGTTGTATGAATTATTCTCCTGGTTCTTCTTGTTTCATTTTCATTAGTTTATAAAAGTTCTTAAAAGTGTTTTATATATATATATATATATATATATATATATATATAGTATTGATGTTATAGAACAAATTGTTATGGTGTAGCTCACTCTACTCTGCATCCATGTATCTTTGGAATTATCTCTTTCCTCATTTCTTTTTTTTTTTTAGTTTTTTGCAAGGCAAATGGGGTTAAGTGGCTTGCCCAAGGCCACACAGCTAGGTAATTATTAAGTGTCTGAGACCGGATTTGAACCCAGGTACTCCTGACTCCTAGGCCGCTGCTGCCCCTCTTTCCTCATTTCTTACAGAACAATAGTATTTTGTTATATTGATATGCCACTTCTTATTCAGTCAATTCTCAATTGTTGGGCTTCTTCTTACCTTTAGTTTTTTGCTCCCACAAAACGAGCTGATATACAAATTTTTACTCATAAAGTGCCTTTTCCTTTTTCTTTTATCTCTTTTTGGCTATGGACCCAAAGATAGGATCATATGGCATATGTGCACTGTCTAGTAACTTTTCATGTCTAATTTCAATTTGTTTCCAAAATGGCTGTGTCCATTGCAACAGTGCCCAATTTCCCATTGCCCTTCTAATATTTTTTATTTTCCTTTCTTTGTGATCTTTGCTTCTAAAATGAATAAAGTAGGATCCCAGAATTGCTTTAAACCTGTTGTATACCCCACCATCTTCATTTTCCTGGGAGAAGTTGATAGTGAAAAGAGCATAGCAGAGTAAACATTATTTTTTTCCTCACTTTTCCAGTCAGGTCCTGAGATAATGAGTCCAGAACCAACTATGGAAGGAAGAAAGAAATAACAGAACAATGTAAAGAGTTCAGGACCTCTATAGGAGTCTTTAAAAAAAAAAAGAATCATCACTCTGCAAAGGAAAAAAAAGATAATAATCTTATTTCTTTCTGGATTTTTGGACTTTTGTCTACTCTTCTGGTAGAAGAATTAAGGGACAAATGGTGACTACTACTGAAGACTACCTGGTGACCATGTATCATAGATTTTGAACAGAAAATCTGTGTGTATGCAGACCAACACTAACCATAATAACTACTCCACAATAGATTTGTAAGATTTATCTCACTGTTTAGGAAAGAGAGATACAAGATGTGGCATGACTTCAAAGGTTTTTGAAAAGTTTTTTCACTCCCTCATTATTGTTCTGCCATCCCATCCCATCCCTTCTCCCCTTCATTTCAGAGAGATGTCTTGAAATACAAATCATATTGACTTAAATTCACACATTTTAATCCTCTGTTAAAAAAAAAAAAAGATTTTGTGGCTGTACAGTGAGCATCTGAAAGAGAAAAACAGCACAATAAAGTTGTAAAGGATATGGGAAAAGGGATGCTGAAAATAAATGTAGGCACTTCACAATTTTACCTGAAAATTTCTCTTTGAACTTAAACCTGAAAAACAAACAAACAAACAAACAAAAAATGGGGCAGCTAGGTGGCACAATGAATAGAGCACCGGCCCTGAAGTCAGAAGGACATGAGTTCAAATGTGACCTCAGACACTTAATAATTACCTAACTGTGTGACCTTGAGCAAGTCACTTAACCCCATTGCCTTGTAAAAAAAAAAAACAAGAAACAAAGGAACTTAAACCCTGGAATATTCCTTGTACTGTTCAAATCTACCTTGGCATCTCATGTTTGTCAATGACTTGGGACTAATCCAGACCAATGACATTACTGTAAGCAAGAAATAACCACAATCCAAACCCATATCCACACTGGTACATCTCCGTGGATGTATGGATATGGAGGGCCATGAGAAAACCCAAGTCTTTTCTGTTGCCATTCAATACATTTCAGTCTAGGTCCAGAGGTATTCAAAGGGAGATAATTCTAGTGGAGAATGATATTTTATTCCCCAATGTGCTTCATAAGAAAAATGATAGGAAGGATATTTGAACTAGACCAAATATATGGAAAAGGTAACCCTACTGAATTGAACATAATTTTAGGGCATTGATGGATAAATGCTCAAGAATATGAAAAGAAGGGATAATAAAAAGTAGGGATGATAAACCAGCAAAGAGGTAGTGATATTGAGAAGGAAGATTGAGACAGGTAGGAGGAAAGCTAAGAGAGAGAATTGTTACCAAAGAGAAGAAAGGTTATCCAGGAAAAGAATATGTTCAACCCTGTCAAATGCTGCAAAGAAGTCAAGAAATATGAAAACTAGGAAAAGACAATCTGATTTGTCAATTAAGATATATTGATTTAGAGCAATATGGAGCTGTGCCCAAAGAGCAATAAAATTCTTAATTCCCTTTGACCCCAAAAAATTCCAATTCTAGCCCTATGTCCAGAAGAAATCATAAAAAAATGGGAAAAGCCCCACATGTTCCAAAATATTCATGGCAACTCTTTTTGCAGTGGCAAAGAAGTGGAAATTGAGTGGATGCCCATCAATTGGGAAACTGGCTAAACAAATTATGGAACATGAATACTATAGAATAATTATTGTTCTATCAGAAAACATAAATGAGGGGTGGCTAGGTGGCCCAGTGCATAAGGCACCAACCCTGGAGTCAGGAGTACCTGGGTTCAAATCCGGTCTCAGTCATTTAATAATTACCTAGCTGTGTGGCCTGGGCAAGACACTTAACCCCATTTGCCTTGCAAAAACCTAAAAAAAAAAAAAAAGAAAGAAAACATATATGATCTGACTCTAGAGAAGCATGGAATGAGTTACGGGATCTGATGCTGAGCAAAAAGAGCAGAATTAAGAGAACAATGTACATATTAACAACCACATTGTGAGATGATGAACCTTGATGGAAGCAGTTCCTCTCAGCAGTTCAAAGAGCTAGGACAACTATTAGACTAGAGGAAGAAAACAAAACAAAACAAAATTTTAAAAAATTTAAAAAACAACCCTTCTAAATCTGATGAATACTTTGTAAAAAATATCTCTTTTGTATCTTTTCCCCTCAATCCTAATTCCTCATGCTGAAAGTGACTAATCTGTAAGCAAGTATGTATGTGCAATGCTAATTTAATTGTTTGCCACTGAGGGAAGGGGGGGTGGGAAGGGAGGGTGGAAGCAAATTTTGTAAATTAAAAATAAATATATGCATATTGATGATTGTTGAAAAACTTCCATAATGTGTATTTATAAAAATAAAATATCAATTAAAAAGATAATATTGATAACTGTTTTCAGTTTCAATTGAGTTGATGAGGTCTGAAAGTTGAGAAATGAGGGAGAAGAAAGGAAGTGGAGTCAACAAATTTGGACAACTTTTTTAGGAGCTTGATTGGAAAAGGAAAAAATCAGGTTGGTAGCTTAAGGAGATAGAGTTTAGTAAAGTCTGGGGGGATTGTTTTGGGGTTTTTTTAGGACTATGGAGATGAGCATTCTTAAAGGAAAAGGGAAGAAACCAGTGGTTAGGTAGAGATTGAAGATTGAAGAAAAATGGAATGATTAAGGGGACAGTATCTTGAAGAAGGGATTGAAGGCACATGTCATGAGTAGAATGATCTTATCAAAGAAAAAGGCTATCTTAATTATTAGAGATTGGGGTAAACAGAGACAAGAGTATGAAATGATTCCAAGTGGTTTTGAGAAAAGCAGGGCAGAAAAGGGAAAATCATTGCAAGTACCTTCAATGTTTCCAATAAAGTATGAGGGTAAGTCCTTAACTGAGGGGGTAAAAGAAAGAAGAAGTATAGTACATTTGAAGAACCTCTGTGGGAAGAGGTACTGAGAATCAATTAAGGAAGAACAAAAGGATTGCCTTGTTGTAATGAGGGCCCAGTTGAAGTTAGACAAAATAAATGTGTAATGTATCCAGACAACTTGATTACATGGCTTCCTCCAATTCCATTCAGAAGTATGTGAGCAGGAATAAATGAGGCATATGGTAGGAGTAATCTAGGGTTGTGCTTTGGCATGGGTTGGATGTCAAAGGATAAGGTGCAAAACATTCAAATCAAGTCAACAAACATCTATTAAGTACCTAATATGTGCTAAGCACTAGACTGGAGAGTGATGTGTGGTTGAACAGGTTAAACCATAGGACAGAGATGAAAAAGGAAGAAAAGTCAAGTTGGAGCAAAGGCTAAAGCCTAAAAAAGTATGGAGTGGCACTGAAATCCATTGAATTATTGAAGAAGATGGGATAGAAAAGACTAGCTTTCATTTTTCATCACAGAATCTTGCACATATTAGAGTCTTAAAAAATGTTTGTTGAATTGACCACAAGGTATCTTCATGTACCTCACATTATTTCCTTCATGTACCAATCCCAGGTAAAGCAAATTATCATGACATACAAAAAAAAATAAAAATAAAAACAAACTAAGAAAGTTTTAAGGTTTAACAGAAAGTCCATAGATTATTCTGCTAAATCTTGATCTGAGTCTCCCATTCCAGCTCCTGCAGTGGAAAAAATCTACCCCCTTAAACCATAAAGGGAAAAAATTTTCATTGGTTACTCTTGGTAAGCTGAGGAAAGCCAATAAATACCCCACTACAGAGGTGCCCCCCCAACCCCACCTCTAATTACTGGATCATATAACTAGACCAAATAACAATTAATAAAATTTCAATATATGGTATAAAGTACATAAATAAATTAATTTCTCTGTTGACCAAATTATATTTCTTGCTTCCTCAGTCCTTACATTTTTGTGTCTTTAGGCTGATAATGTGAAATTTTTTTGAAATGTGTGACCAGCATGAAAACATCACTTCCCTGTCCCTCCTAAAATGTTTGGCTATAAATTTTCCTGTAAAAGAAAGACATTTGACTTCATTTCAGGATTTAAAAGTTAGGAATAAGCATACAAAAATTATTCTGAATTTTATCCTGTATTCCCCTTTGGCTTTATATATGAATGACTTTGTGAGTGGATGAGGTACTAGAAGGGCTGTATGGGTTAATATTGAAAGATTTTTAGCCTATGAATTAAGGAAGAAGACATCTTAATTTTTGGAGCTGTTGTTGTGTTAAGCACTTTACAGCCAGACTCCTCTTTGACGCTAAATCCAATAAATCTGTAGGGCTGAGGGACTGGAGACTTATGCATAGCTGCTAATGCATGCCAGCAGTAGTTTCCCCAGTGAAAGGAAACTGTAACAAGCAGTGCATAAAAAACATACATAGGCACACACATGCATTTAAATTCAGGCCCTTGCTTTACCTTGGCACCAGCCTTAGCTAAAGTTCATTCTCTAAGTGGTGAACATATGATTGCTGTCAAAGATAGATGGCAACATTTTGATTCAAGGAAACCTGCCCGGGATGAGGGTTAGATAGAGACCATTCAGCCTCACACAGAGATAGGAAGCGATGACAAATTCCAAAGAAAGCCAAGAAATGCCATGTGACTACATGTGTCACCAAGCCACCATCATGTTAGCTTGGGTGTTTCCATGATTCAGTGTCTTACCAATAAATCCTTCTTTTCCTCCCCAACCTATCTATAATAAGCTGATGCTCCCAAATGATGACAAAATTTTAGTAAGCTTGAAAAATTTGTATATATTCCATTTATATCTCAGAATATGTCTGCACAATTAATCCAAACTAATCACATCTATTATACATAACATTGGTTTCAGAGCTAAAAGGAATTCTGGAAATAATCGAATCTCACCACATTTTTTAGATGGGGAAATTCTCTATTTCAAAGCTAATTATTCAATTTATTGAGTACTAAAATCAAAGAATGAATAAAAAAGGGATATCTATCAGTGCCTTAGAGAAAGATAGATTTCCTATTTATGGTGAGATTTTCCTAAATGCTACTATTGTTTGATGACATTATATTAATTCCAAAGCTTCACTGGTGAAATCCACAGTAATGAGAAAGATTAATCTAACCATTCATTCTGGCAAACCAAACTGTATAAAAAAAAATACAGAGACTATGATGGAATTAAATGAGCAGGTCATCAAATTAATTCTTATAAATGCAAATATACATCTTACACAATAAGAAGAGAATAGATGGAGGATCATATTTGAAAAATCATGTATCATATTATTTTATCCTAAATTTCTTGCTGCATCAAAAAACCTATCTAGTTAACACCAATATTTTCGCAATGATGCTATTCAGCTGATAATCATGATATATTCATAGTCCAGCAATTTTAAAAAATGACCCAATGAAACAGACCAAATAATGTTTAATAATTATTAATAAACTAAAAAATGAAAAGAGTAAATGATTGAGTGAAAAGAATATTTATTAAAAACTTAAAATGCACTCAATCCTGTGAATACAGATATAAAAGTAAGACAACATCTACTCTCATGGAGTTTCCATTCTAAAGGAGATAGTATGGAGAAGAGGTAGTCAGGGTGATCAGGAGCTGAATCATATTAATAATGATGAAATGTGTTTTCAGGGATATACAAGTCTAAAAAAGGAAGGTGGGAGCAACACTTTTAAAAATAAAAGATAATATATAGTCTAGTGCTATTATAGCTATAATGCTGATTTGATTTTTTGCATATTCAACAAATATTTTCAAAAAGTTAGCTATATGCATGACATAGTACCACTATGTACCAGAAATGAATGAAGAAAACATCAAGGAGATTTTAATCTAGAAAACAAGAGATAGAAATAACTTTAATATACATTAAATAAGGCAATTACATGGGAAGAATACAAATAAAATGGCATGAGACCAGTTCAGATGAGTTCTCTTCAATTTATAGTCCTAGAAATTAAGTGGCTCACAGGATTACATCTTTTGTTGTTGTTTAGTTGTTTCAGTTATTTCTGATTCTTTGTGATGCTATCTTTGGGGTTTTTTTTTTTTGCAAAGATACTGAAGGGGTTTGTCATTTCCTACTCCAGATCATTTTTCAGATGGGGAAACTGAGGGAAACAGGTTAAATGATATACCAGAGTCATATAGCTAGTAAATGTCTGAGGCTGGATTTGAACTCATGAAAATAAATATTCCTGATCCTAAGCCCAGTTCTCTAGCCACTGAATCTAGCTAGGAGCTAGAATAAAACATAACTGTTGTTCATCAGGACATAGTAGCACTGTAACAGGGATGCACTGGAACCAGATGTGGAATCAGCTCAAGGATTTTCAGTGTAAATATTTAGACCTCAGACATCTACAAACTACAAATCAAGGCTTGGTTTATTGTTTTGTTGACTGTCTAGATTTACGAAAGTGATGGGAAAGATGCTAATGATACAGATTAAATTTAAAATACATCCTGCATTCTTAGAGATCTCATGATTGAACATTAGCAGTCTATACATTAAGGGACTAGTATAAGAAAGAATAAGAAGAGGCATGGTATAGTGGAAACAGTTTGAAACTAGGAAGACCTGAGTTCAAGTCCCATCTTTGACAAGCACTGTCTTAGGCAACTCTCTACAAGTTGCATGGAAGGTGCCCACCTGCATTGTTAGAGGGATTGTAGAGGGAACTCATCTGTGAATCTCCTGTTCAAATTAAATCACATGTACAGCAATCTGTAGCCAGAAATAAAGAATTAAACACTTCAGATAAGACAAGAATATTAGCTTTCTCTTAGATTCTTTCCATTGGTATTTAAATAAAGCAAAAGGAATCATAAACATCATATATATATATATATATATATATATATATAAATCTCATTTAATCCTCCATTCATATTTCTGGGATAATAGTGTTTCTTAAGTTTTTAATCTGTTCTTCCCTTAAAAACTCTTCATGGAGGGGCAGCTAGGTGGTGCAGCAGATAGAGCACCACCGACCCTGGAGTCAGGAGTACCTGAGTTCAAATCCAGCCTCAGACACTTAATAATTACCTAGCTGTGTGGCCTTGCAAGCCACTTAACCCCATTGCCTTGCAAAAACCTAAAAATAAAAAATTGAACTCGATCTCCCTGACCCCAAACCCAGAAGTCTGGGAACTATGGCACCCAGTTGCCTAGATCACATTATTCCCCTACATATCCTCAGACTTCAGACAAATTGATACTTTTACACCTCTCTCAGTTCTATTTGTCATATTCTTCCCAAAACATGGAGAGTTTTCCCATCTTTTCTTTGACTTTTGGATTTCTACTCCATTCTTAATTCAAATGCTTCCTTCTCTGGAAAGTTTTTTTCCAATCCCTTTCAGTAAAGACTTTTCCCCCTCATTCATGCAATCCTTTTTTTCCCCCACTCTAATATTTTCCCAGACAGCTGCACACAGCATATGTTTAATTAATAAATGTTTATTGACTGATGTGGCAAAATTGAAACTCTGGACAGCTACATGTAATGCAGATATATATGGAGATCGGCACAGGATAGTCAAAGCTTGCCTGGAATAACAGGTATGGACCAAACCCTAAATCAGGGGCTGTTAACCATTTTGTATTATGAACTTCTTTGGCAGTGAAGTTTATGGAAACCTTCTCAGAATAGTTTTTTCATACATAAAATATAAGGAAATGTATTATACTAAAGTATAATTATCAAAATATATAGCTTTTAAAATACAAATTTATCAACCCTTAGTTAAGAGCTTCTGCCTTAGAGGTATCCAGAAATTGTCATTCAAAATTGACATTTGGGATTATGAAATTCATAATTAGGTTTCAAATTCAAAATTAGGTTTCACATGGATGGACTAGGTTAGAGGATAGTAGCGGATTAAAAAAAAACAGGAGCCAGGAGAATACAGATAGCAAAATAGCATCAACATTTATATAGCACTTTCAGGTTTACAAAGTACTTTCTGTAAATGTTGATTGAACTTCACAACAACCCTACAAGTCATATTTGGTTTGGGTTATGGAAATTCTAGTAAGAATGAATATCATAGATAATAATAATAGTTATGATTTAATTAGCACTTACTTTATAACAGGACTGTGCTAAGATTTTATTATTTTCTCCTTTTGATCTTCACATCAACCCTGGGAAGTAAAGTGTTATTATTATTCTCATTTTATGAATGAGGAAACTGAGGTTGACAAAAGTTACCTACTTTCCCAGAGTTGCATGGCTGAGGCAGATTTGAACTCAGGTTTTCCTGGCTCCAGGTCCAGTGCTTTATCCACTATGCCAACTAGTTGTCCCTATTGCCCTGAAAGTAATAAAAAGGATTTGGGGAAAAGGAACACAGGGCCTATCTCTCTCTCTAGCATTCACTTTTCTTGAAACAAAGCCAGAGGCAACATTATTTTCTTTGGATCTGGTTCCCAGCCTGACCCAGAAGCTCCTTATTCTAATGGGAAGAACAGTAGCCTAGTATGAGCTCTTACTCTCCTTCCCCATACACATTTAACTTCAAAGTTGTATCAAGGATGCTCAATGGGGCCATTGGAGAAGAAGTGATTTATAATAAAAATTTCATTCTATTTGCAAGGATGTTTGTTTCTTTATATTTGAAGATTTTCTGTCAAAAATTATATTATCAAGTTGTAGAAGTAATATTTTGTTTGTATATTTATATTTGAACTATCCCTGATTGCCCAAGAACCACAATGGAAATAATGAAATACCCTCCTACCCCATCAGAATGTCATATCTGTTTTATTGAGTGATATTCATTTCAACACAATACTCTTTCAATGATTTCCTTTGGAATCCTGAGAACTATTAAATAGGAAGGGAATTGAAGGAAGGATGATTGAGGTAGAAGAGCACTAATTTGGGGATCAAAGGACTTGGGTTCAAGTCCCACTTCTGATATTACCTGTGTGACCTCCCTTGAAACTCAGTTTCTGCATCCATAAAATTAGGGATTGAACAGATATTCACTTAAGTCTTTTCTTCCTCATTTCTATGATTTTTTTCTATCTTCATAACAGACTACCAGAATATAGATAGAATACTAGCAGACTCAGAGAGAAATGTTTTCAGAAGACTAGAGAAAAACAGAGACATAAATAATCAAATAGAAGCTCAGAGGGCTATGGGTGAAGCATGCCTGCCCTGGCCTCTTGTTATAGAATTCAGGGATGGGGAATCTTTGGACCTTGGGCCTTATCAATTTGCCAAGGCAAAACACAGGCAGGGACTCAAAATTCAATAAATCTATATAAATCTATTCAATAAATCTTTTTAGGGGTGAATTAATTAAATGTTTGACCACATATAGCCCTTGAATTATGTTATAAATATCCAAATGATCCTTGACAGAAAAAAGGTCATTCCTGGTATGGAAGCGTCATACACCATAAGATATGGTCAGTGAGGTGACTTGTTTAAGGAGGCATCAAGAAATGGCAGTTTTATATCCAACATGTAGCACAGTGCCTAGCTCATAATAGATTCTTAATAAGCACTAGTTGGTTGACTATATATTTTTTGAAAGCATCAATAAACTTTAAAAACCTTAAAGGTCTAAAAGAAGGAAAAATTAGCATAGTATTTTAAAAAAAGACAAGACACCTTTATTTTATAGATACAAAAATTAGACTTAAAATGTTAAAGTGATTTGCCTAAGGTCACACAACCAATAAATATCAGAGCTAGGGCTTTAAACATTTGAAGTTCTGGCACTTAAAGAAAGGTTTGCTTTGTTTTGTTTGACTCTAGTGGGCAGAACTAGGAACATTGGGTAGAAGTTGCAGAGAGACAGATGTCTGTTAAATAAAAGGATCTGACCTCAATCTATTTTTCCAGTCTCATTGTACATTATTTTCCTTTCCACATTCTTCCATCAAGCTCAACTAACCCTCTTTCTGATCTTTACACTCCAGTCCCTGTCTTTATGCCTTTGCCCTGGATGTGCTTTATTCCTGGAATATAATCTCTCCTCCTGTCCCCCTCAGAGAATCTCTCTTCCTTTAAGACACAGCTCAAGCACTACCTTCTACACCAAAATTTCTTAACCTGAGCCCTTTTAACTTATGTATTTTTCTTTTATTTTTTCCCTTAATTTTTTATTTATTTAAGGTAATGGGATTAAGTGACTTGCCCAAGGTCATACAGCTAGGCAATTATTTAGTGTCTGAGTCCAGATTTGAACTCAGGGAATTCAGGTATTTCTGACTCCAGGGCTGGTGCACTATCCACTGTGCCACTTAACTGTCCCCCTTTTAACTTTTAAAAATATTTTGATAACGGTATTTGAAAATAATTAATTTCCTGTGTAATCCTACATATGTTGTTTTGCACATTTGAATATATTATTCAGAGACAGGGTCCATAAGTTTTACCAAACTACAAAGAGGTCCATGACCCAAAAAATGTTAATGACCTCTGTTCTACATGAAGACTTTCCTAATTTAATCCAATCCCAATCTAGTAAATATTTATGAAGCACCTAAGAACTAAGGATACAATAAATAAAAAGAAAGACAATCCTTCCCTGATGGTATGTGCAGTCTATATGGGGAGACAGCACACTAACAAGGCAAGAAAGCAGGGGGTAAGGAGATCCCCCTCCATGGGGTATCTTGCTCCAAGCAGCTGAAACTAGACAGAGTTACAGATGCAAAATGGAGGGAACTGAGAATCAAATTTCTGGTCTCTATAAAGAAAGGTATTGGGAGGAGTTTGATACTCTATCCTCTAACCCTCCAATCGGAGACTGGAGGGAAGTGGTTTCAATTGAGACTTGAGTTAGAAGTGTCGTGGTGAGTTTAGAAGTCATGAGTTTAACCTGGGAGGGGTACCTTGTACCATGAAACTGAATCAGACAGGGCAGCAAATGCAAAGGGGAAGATGCAAAATCATCTTAATTATTAGTGGCCTCTCTCCCAACTACCTTGTATTTCTATTTAACTATTTGTTAAATATTTGCTCTCTCTCTCTTCTTTTTTCTTTCCTCTCTCACTCTCTGTCTCCCCCCCACCCCTTATATCTTTATCCATGTCATCAATGCCCATTTTAATTAGCACAAGGTAAAGCATAGATTGCTGGGATAGTTTGGAAGTTCCCTTCCAAATTGACATTGAACCCTTAAAGATTACTCTCTGAATCTAAATATTCAACTGATTTCAAATCCACTAAATTCTTTTATTGTCCACACCTCTTCATCTCTTTAAAATTATCTGTTTCCTGATTTCTTACAGAACAACATTCATATACTACAACTTATACAGTCATGATTCCTGAGAAGTTCCATGTGATAAGTTGGTTTCTTTTTAAGGTCAATTGTAAGGGGCAGCTAGGTGGCACAATGGATAAAACACCAGCCCTGGAGTCAGGGGAATCCTGCCTCAGACACTTAAATAATTTCCTAGCTCTTTGACCTTAGGCAAGTCACTTAATCCTATTACCTTGCCAAAAAAAAAAGTCAACTGTAAAAAGGGGTCCTGATCATGTCATCAGGGCACACCCTTCTTTTTTACCTCATTATTAGTTTCTTTAATTCTTTCTAAGGTTATGAGACTTCTCGAAGAATGGGGATATCTGAAAATTAATGTAAAATAAAAACACATCTTTAAGACATTTTTTAAAAATTAAAAGAAAAGAATGTAGGAAGGCAGTATTCTGAATTTGGAGTCAGGTCAACATGGATTTGAATTGAGTTACTGCCATTTTAATAGCTTTATGATCTTGATCAAGTCGTTTCCCTTTTCTAGGCCTCATTTTCTTCATATGTGAGATAAGGGTTGCCACAATGACCTCCAATTCTGAATGTGTGATCCTTTGAATATATACACATTTGGATTTATAAAGTAGGTTTTAAATATCTGGTTTAAGATTAATCCACCCAGATCCTAGCAAAAGATAATTTCACATTCCAATAGTGGTCAACAACCACAATTAGGTGAAATCAAACATTTATGTAGAGATGGGGAGTAGTTGAAGGTTGAGCCAATAGAAAGCCTGTAAGCTGATTTCTTGTGGGCCAAGACTCAATTGGCAGTAAAAGTAAAAATCAAGTGTATAAAACCACAGTACTTGTGAAGCTAAGTGATTGGAGGCAAACTTCTAGCCTCTGGGCTGTCCTACAGGAACAATTCCTTTCCTGGACTTCAGGTGCCTCACTCAGTGGGACTAGTCTGCTGGCTACTTGAGTTTGGTTTTGCCTGTGAGGAATCATTATTCATGCTTGGGAAAGCAAGGGTGAAAATAAAACAAAAATTTATTAAAAGAAGTTACAGTACAAAAAAGGATCTGGGAGAGCGAGAGCAAGAGAGCGAGAGAGCAAGCAAGCAAGAGAGAGACAGGGACAGAGAGAGAAAGAGAGATAAAAGAACAGCCAGGCAAAGTTGGCTGGGCCATATCTTGGTAAAGAAGACTGTGGTCCTGAGCTGGAGTTCAGTTCAGGTTTTTATATCTTACCTGTCATCCAGAGGGCAAAAGGTAAACTCCCTTTCTCTTACAGATCCAGGAATTAGGTAGAATCTAAAGCCTAAGGGGATCAAAATATAAATTTTACGTTAAACAATGAATCAATGGTACATCAAAAATGGGGATCTCCACCCAATTTGAGCAGCCTTTATGATTACAGTTGTTTCTGTTAGAATCATAATTCTCTACTTATAGTCAATTTACATCTCAAGAGTAGGTCTTAGTCAATTTGCAACTTCACCCAATTTTCTTTGTTATATTCACAATTCTCTTCCTTGAACTCATCTAAGGCTTACTAAAACTAAATGTATGTCATTTAGAAACTACCTCTCTATCAATACTCCCAGTGTGGAAGATGTCCTACAGAAACCTCTTGTCTTCAGAGAGATGGCACAAGCTAGCATGGCATGGAAGAAGAAGGTTAGGAAATGGCCACTGGCATCTAATAATCAGGGTGCCAACATAGTTTGGGATGCCAAGCATGTTACTCCCCTGTCCTTGGTTGTTCTATTTGTCTTATTAGTCAGAACCCCACTCAGCATGAATGAAATTACTTTCCCTCCATTTATACATATTTGAAAAAAACAGAGATTTCCAATCTCACCCATAAGCAGTTTTGAAATGCCTGCCTGGCAGCATTCTGTGCTGCCCTTTGGCATGGTGCTGGGTACCCGTGTTCTCTTTATACTCTCCTCCAAGTTTGAAATTCATCATGGAATCCAAACCAGATGTACCGAATCGAGGGAGGTCTTGAGCAGCATTGTTTTGTTTCTGGTGGGAATGCCCTGAATAAGCATGTTCTCAGGCAGACATTTCTGATAAGATCCAGGCAATAAAAAATCCCAGCATGCTTTAAACGCAGCCTTTTTTGCCATTTGTGTCAAAGGAAATTTCCAAGGGATGGATTACTAAAGGAGAACTGACTGAGTTTATGGCTCCACCTTTCACTGAAATATTCGCATTTGGAAGATGTCACAGACCAGAGAACCAGACATTTGGATTAAGAGGAAGAAACAGTGTTTGGAGGGTAGAGCTGCTCACTCCATGTATGGACTGTAATTCAGTGAACTAAGATATAGAACAAATGAGACCAAATTTGCAGATTTAATTCTGGCATGGGTCAGCCATTCACACAGGTATGGATCAGAGCATCCATATCATTCAGAGATGTTACTTAGACAGCCTATGTTAGTGGAGAAAAGAACCAGATTTGGGAATCAAAATTCCTGAGTTTGTAGATCACTCATTAGTTAAATCAGTTAAATCTGAATCTCATTTTTTCTATATTTATAAAATGAAAATAATAATATTTTATACTCCCTATCTAATAAAGCATTTGTAAAGATTAAATGAGATAATAACAGTCAGATAATAAGCACTACAGAAGAGAGTAATACATTAGAATGCCAGAAAGATAGAAAAGGACCAAGTTATAAAGGGCTTTAAAGACCAAACAGAGTATTTTGCATTTGGTCCTCAAGGAAACATGGAGTCAGTGGAGTTTGCTGAGTAGGTTGGTCTGGGGTTGGGGGGGGGGGGGGGGAGTGAGATCATGAAGAGTTAAACAAACTTAAAAGTATGCTGGGGGCACGGCTAGGTGGGGCATTGGATAGAGCACTGGCCCTGGAGTCAGTAGTACCTGAGTTCAAATGTGACCTCAGAATTTAATAATTTAATAATAGCTGTGTGGCCTTGGGCAAGCCACTTAACCCCATTTGCCTCGCAAAAACCTAAAAAAAAAACTAAAACTAAAAACAAAGAAACAAAAAAGTATGCTGGCTATGATATGAAATAGAAAATGACAACTACACAGGAGAGCTATTAATAAATATTTATAAAAATCAGAGGAAGAAGAAATTACTTCTAACTGGCAGTGAGGAGGATCTAAGGAAGCTTCATGAAGGAAGTGGCATTTGAGCTAGACTGAAGTATGGATATTGGGGGAGTTGTTCAAATGCAAATTGTGACTTTTACTGAGTAATTCCAACAATAGAAATTGAGAGGGTTGGTAAGGGCATCCTGGGCATAGCAAATGAATAGAATAAATTTGAAGTGGCAAGTAAATGTATCCTTTGGCAGGATCATGGAGTGCATAAGGTGGAAATGTATAAGGTAAGGTTGAAAAAGGAAGTTGAAATTAGATTATTAAGGGCTTTTGATGTGACACTAAGGAAAATGGACTTAATTCAACAGATAATTTTGAAATTTAAGGTATTTTTTTTCTAACAAGGGAGGGGAAAGTAAATAAAATAAAGCTTGATAAAGTATGGAAGAGACTGAAGACAGAGAAGAGAGAAAGTAAGATACAAAAATGACATGTGTTTTAGCTACTGATTAATGTGGGAAGATCACAGAATTGCAGAATTTCACTGTTAGAAGAGAACTCAATGGCCAACTATTCCAAACCATAACTGAAAAATGATAGCTGTTAAAAACCACCTGGCAAAGAAACAACCAGCTTTTGCTTAAAGACTTCTTTGTAGAGGGAGCCCTCTCGCTCCTAAAACAGCCCATTCTCAGTTTTGTACCTTGTATCAAAAAGGAGCAGAGATAGAAAGATTGCTCAGGGTAGGGCAAAAATACTTGTTTAAAAAATAAAAAAAGAATCTGATGACCTTTTTTTGCCTTCACAATTCTATTTTTGGAGAAATTTTCAATTCTGTCTAGCTAGAAATGAGAGGAAATACATATAAAAATAGTTGGAGATTATTAGCATTGAACCAAATACCAAAGGACAGGAGGATATGAAGACCCATTAAAAGCCCTCTGGGGAAAAAAATGTGCATACCTTTTGATCCAGCAATACCACTACTGGGTCTATACCCTGAAGAGATTATGAAAAAAAGGGTAAAAACATCACTTGTACAAAAATATCCATAGCAGCCCTGTTTGTGGTGGTAAGAATTGGAAACCAAGTTAATGTCCTTATTGGGGAATGGTTTAACAAACTGTGGTATTTGTATGTCATGGAACATTATTGTTCTATTAGAAACCAGAAGGGATGGAAATTCAGGGAATCCTGGAGAGATTTGCATGAACTGATGTTGAGCGAGATAAGCAGAACCAGAAACATATTGTATACCCTAACAATAACATGGGGGTGATGATCAACTTTGATGGACTTGCTCATTCCATTAGTGCAACAATCAGGGACAATTTAGGGCTATCTGTGATGGAGAATCCCATTTGTATCCAGAGAAAGAATTGTGGAGTTTGAACAAAGACAAAAGACTATCACCTTCAATTTTGGGGAAAAAAATACTATTATCTTATTATGTAATTTTGCTATTTCTTATACTTTATTTTCCTTAAGGATATGATTTCTCTCTCATCACATTCAACTTGGATCAATGTATACCACGGAAACAATGTAAAGACTAGCAGACTACCTTCTGAGGGGGGTGGGGGGGAGGGAAGCAAGGATAGGGGGAAAAATTGTAAAACCTGAAGTAAATAAAATCTTTCTTAAAGAAAAAAAAAAGCCTCTGGTCATCATTGTGGGAGCAGATTTAGGAGTATGAAAGCAAGTTAGGTCTTTGCATGTCACTAAGTTTCTGGAGCAGTTAGTTCCAGGGTAGTACCTCTGAGATTTTATCCCTCCAACAAGACAGGTTAAAATGCTTTCTAAAACTTAAAAGGCAGGTCAGTCACCCCCTTAAAACAACATAGGTCAATCTTCTGACAATGAGATTCTCCAAACTTAATATGACCCATCTGCCAGACAATAGTACATAACACAGACCATCACTAGACCCAAGCTTGAAGACTTTCCAACTTGGTAGTGTCTGTCATGTCTTTTCCTCCTTTGGTACATGTTGGTCCCCTCTGTGTTCCAATAAGGCATTAAAGTGAGATTTTAGAGGAGGTCATGAATAATCAATCAAGAAATCAATAATCATCTATTGTGTCTTCTATGGGCCAGGCAAAATGAAAGGGGCTGATACAAAGACTAAAAAAAAAAAAAAAGTGAAGCAATCCCTGCTCTTAAGGATTCTATCAGAATAGTAATAATGCTTGTCATGATAATAGTTCACATTTATAGAGTACTTCAGTTTACATAGTATTTTTAATACTTTTATCACAACACTCCTGTGAGGTAGAAAATTGTTATCTCCATCTTACAGATAAAGAAACCGAGACTTGGGCTAGGTTAAGTGATTTGTCCAAAGTTACACAGATAGTAAGGGAAGTGGCACCCTCAGAACGTGATCCTGCTGAGCTTTCTTGTGTGGGAATTAAAATGCACTGACCCTACCCGCCTTCAAAGGCACTGAACTCCCAAATATTTGCTCATCCCTACCCTTAGAATACCCTACTTTCTCCTTTTTTTTTCCCCCTGTCAAACTCCTTTAATCTAAAATACTTTCTCCTCTAGGAAACCTTTTATCCCTCCAACTGATGACTATAAGACCTCATATTGACACTTAGTTTTTTAAACAAACTCTAATACAATTAACATGCAATTTTATATTTTACAGTTGTCCATGTTTGTGGTTTATTCCTCTACTAGACTGTTAATTTCTTCACAAGAGGTATTGTCTCTAACCTAAATGTTGCATCCCCTTTCTTCCCTCCCCAAGCTCCCAGCACAGGGCTCTTCATATGATAAATAGTATCTAAGAAATATTGAATAAAAGAAGTCGTCTTTTATAGCTAGGATCCAGTGGAGAAAATTCCACTAAAAGCCTGCTTTTGTGGCAAATACTTTAATTCAATGGAAAACTACTTATTTAGATCCTTTATTAAATGGGCACCCCCACAAGAATACTTGGCAGAGCACATCACTCTCTATTTTATTATTGAAATTTGAGGATTTTGAAGCCCTCGCTTGACCAGCAGCAGATGGAACAATTGGAGTGCCTAGCACTTAGTATCACCATGAATAGACAGTGAGATAGCACTCATTGCTTGGTTGCAATATATCATAGTGCTGCAGATTTCCAGAGGCAAATAAGAAGGAGCAGCAAGAAAAGTTGCTCCTGTGGTGAAAATATAAAATACATCAGAGATCAGATTCCCCATTCATAAATGGAGTAAGAAAAGCACATGCATATTTAATATGATTTAGTAGAAAGAACACTAAACAGAGAATCTGGGAACCTGAGCTTAAGTCCTCACCAATATTTGCTAGCCATATGATGTAAAATGGATTGGAAGGGAGAGTTACTTCTAGTTCTAACACTATGGTTCAATAATTCTCTTCAAGTCTAATCTTCTCATTTTAAATATGAATAAACAAAAACTCAAAGAAATCCATTATCACATACACAGTAAGTGGATCCAGGATTCAACGCCAGGTTCTCTGATCTGAAATCTCATGCTCTTTTTATTACATCAAATCCTTATAGCAAGTATCTGGCAAATTTTGTTCCATGGAAGAATTGCAACTTGGAATCACAATTTAAGCCTATATGAATTAATTCATTTTGCCTAGTTTTAGAAGAATCATGTAAGCATTTATCTATTTCCAGGAGTTCTTCAAATACCTTAAGCCATGACTACAATGATATAAGTTGAATATCATGGGTAGTTTCCTGGAAGAAACATCTTCATTTTAGAGTCATGCTTTGTATAATATAGATAATATGAGAGAAACAACAAATAAGTAAATGAATGAATGAATAATAGATTCATTTTGTTTTGTTGATATTGAATTTTCACTTTTAAAAAATCAAGAAGTATTTATTTGAATCCCAAGCCAGCCAACAGTGTCTTTGTAAATGAATATACTTGAAAGCAAATGCCTAGTTTACTTTTCATCCAGCAGTACCTAAAATGGTTACAAAAGAAGAAAACAATGAGGTAGAGAGGCTATTGGAAGAAGTACACACCAATGCACCACTGATGGACTTGTAAGTTAGATTATCTGTTTCAGAAATCAATTTGTATTTATCCAAGAAAAAGCAGTGCACTGTTCCTATCCTTTTACCAGTAATCTCTCCACTGAATATAAGCCTCAAGGATGACAAGGATCACAAAGTGATAAACTATTAATAGCAACAATCATATGTTTGCAAAAATATGGACACAAAACAGTTGTCTTTCAACTAATTATCATCTATAAATATAATGGAAAATTGTTGTGCTATAAAAAAATGACAAGGATGTGGAATTCAGAGAAATGTGGTTAAATTATGTAAAAAATGATGCAAAAGAAATAAGTAGAAGAGGAAAAACATATTCATAAAGACTATAATATAAATAAAAAACAACACTAAACAGTAGTCAAATTCTGCTATAATGATCAGTATTAACTTTGGAAATGGATAATGAAGTATATTTTTCTCTACTTCATAGAGAAACAGGGGACTATGTATGTGAAATGTTGCATTTTCTATTGGATGTAATCACCACTGGAAGTTATTTCTTCTTAACTTTTTTCCATTTTTGCAAGAAAGGGTCTGTTATCTGGAAATGACTATGATGTAAAAACTAAATGCATGAATAGAGCTATTAAAGTTATATTTAAAATTGAACTGTGTTTCAGCATGCTTAGTTTGGACAAAAAATTAACAATAATATGAAATTTCAGATTTACAAAGCACTTTCTTCATAGAAGGTAGGTAGTATAAGCATTATTGTTTCCATTTTGCAGACAAGAAAAGAGGGTAAAAAGACTTAAGTGATTTTCCATTAAGAATATGATAACTGAAATCAGCATCAACTTTACATTTACCCACAGTGTACATTCATTCCAAAGCCGGGTCTAGGTTATTCAGAATGACCAAGCTATTTATTGCTGGCATTTAGCAAATGTAAAGTAACAATCATAAAAATTGCTTCCTAGATTTAATGTGAGAGAAGTTTTGCTCAAGAGAAATTTCTAATCTTGTTGGTATCAGGTATGTATCATCACACACAATTTACACTTAATGCTGCTCATTTGACTGTGTATTACAAGCTTTAATTTTTAAAACAAAATGACAAAATATATCAGTGTTATAAGCAAAGGCAACTTGTAAAACCTGGGCTTCAGGCAAGAATACTGCGTTTCAAACACTAGAAAGAGTGGATAAATGGAGCGTTGTAAAAATACTTAATGTGAATGACATTAATGGATTGTCGTAAGAAGTAGACCGAACTCTGATTGTTAACAACAATGCCTTACATCCATGTTAGTCATATGGTCAAAGGAAACACTGTTTGTAGCAGAGGGGAAAAAATGACTTTTCCTGGCATCATCTGAAAATTCTCATCCCCCAGGACATAGCTGCAATACTTTTTCCTAGAGATAAACAAAACTTTGATTGAGGCTTTTCTGACCCTACATGTTGAGCCTGTTAGTTAAAAGTTGACCTACTTTATATCCATTCCTCTCCCACCCACACTTTAGAAAACTAATTGGTGCTTTCTTCGAGTACTGTTATATGTTTTGCTTCAAGTCATAGCTGCAGAATAAAGATGAAGTGTTCAGTCTGCAAAGAAGGGGGGGGAGAAGTAATTCACCAAAATAGAACACAAACATCTTCTGTAGTTTCACTGTTTATTAATAACACATTTTCTTGCCAGCTTATTTCTTTGTAGACCACAGAAGAGAACAAATCTCATTTATGCTGAATACAGACGTCAGTGAAAGTTGTAATGCCCTTTGATTGATCCCTTGGAAGGAAGTTTACCTCATTCCCCTAAAAATAAAAGCAAACATTCTAACCTGAGAATGTCTGTCCCCTTTCTAAAGGAAAAGTTCATTCAAATAGAATATGCTCCATGGCTTAAGTAACTTCCTTGCTTTTTCCTACGACATGCTAGAAATATTAAGAGTTTGGATCAAATCTGCTATTGTAAAAAAATTAAGTTCAAATTATAATCAACATAATTGCAGATGAGGAACAATCTTAATTTAATTCCTATTGATCAGTGTCCTAAGTACAAGACTATAGCAGTCAATATCTAGGTGTCATCATCTCTATTAAAATGTGGCATCCAGAATGCTAGCTAGTATAATATACAGTAGGACTATTATCTTCCTTCAGCCAGTCCTATAACTTACCATGCTTGGGTTGTCATGAGAATCATGGACATTATATCATATTGTCAGCTATTATTATTGTTACTATCATATTGATTAAAATCATCAAAAACCTATGATTGCCTTAAGTTTTTTTGGAATCAGCATCGCATTGTCAAATGAGTCATATTGAGCTTGTAGAAAACAAAATCTCCTAGGTATTTTTTCACATGAACTACTTGCTATCAAGACAGCCATGTTTTTACTCTATATTTGGACAATTGCCTTTTTAAAATTTAACTCAATTCAACAAGCATTTATGCAGTAACTGTAGGTGCCAGGAACTGTACTAGGCTATGATGACGAAAAGACAAAAGTAAAAATAGCTTCTGCTCTAAAAAAGCTTACATTCTGCTGAGAGAAGCAACATGTACACAGATAAATAAACGCAAAATATATACAAATAAATACAAAGTGATTTTGAAGGAACAGGAGGCATAAGTGGGTGGAACAGGAAAGAACATGGTAGGAAGTGAAATTTGAGCTGACCCTGAATGGAGGTAGAGACTCCAAAAGGCAAAAGAGAGAAAGGTGGGGGTTGGGTGGTAGCAAAGCATTCTAGGCTTGTGAATAGGCTATAAAAAGGAGGAAGGTGGATGACAAGATGTTTTATACAGGGAACAGCATATTGGCCAATTTGACTGGAATATAAAGTTGTATGAGAGAAATATAATGGTAAATAAGCCAGGAAAGATTATAGATTTAAGTGGAGTGGGACTATATTTATATCTATTATTGCTAATTTCATTAGCCCCTTCTGAAAATTTTTATGCTAACATCTACTATAGTGGCTTTCTCTTCCAGATTTGTCATTTTCAGAATTTTATAAACTTGTCATAAACTTTGCTATGACTTTGGAGACACCCTATAATTTTACAAGTACCCCCAATAAAAATATTGAGCAGAAGATCAAAAATCAATCTCTACAACATGCCATTATAGACATCTCAACAGGATACCATCAACCAATTAACTAATGCTCCTAAGGTATCCAATTATTCAACGAAATATGAATCCAATCAACTATATTATCATTAAGACATGAAGGCTTTCCAAGATTATCTTATTAAAATATATAATATAAGGAAATACAGGTAATCTTGGAAAAACTTCATATCTTAATGATAAAATAGTTGATTGGATTCATAATTGGTTGAACAATATTGCATATTACATATACCCATACCAAAATCACATACAAAACACATTTAAAAAAAGAGTATGTGATAGAATTTAAGCTCCTTGAGGTCAGTAGCAATTTTGGTATTTTTTTTTCTTTGAATGTCCTATCACCCAATAAAGTATGCCATTAAGATAGGCATGTAGATTAAAATATTTTTTTAACCTGAAGAGATGACTTCGAGCTGAGCTTTCAGGGAAACTAGAAGTTCCAAGAATCTAATATAAGAAGGGTATGCATAACGGACATGGGGACAAGTTTATCCAAGGGCACAGAGAATGGGGATGGAATATCATTAGTGAAGAATAGCAAGATGACCCATTTAACTAGACTAAAAGAATATGTGAAAGGAAGTGATGGATATCAAGGCTGGAGAGGTAGGTGGGAGCCAGGACAGGGAAAACATTATATTCCAAGCAAAAGAGTTTATAAGTGATATTAGAGCTAATAGGGAATAACTGGAGTTTATTGAGAAAGGTTTGATATCATCAGAACTGCATTTTAGGAAAGGTACTTTGATAGTCATGTGACATATAGTTTGGAAAGAAGAGAGATTAGTTTTCAGGGAGCCCAGTGAAAAGAGACTTTTGCAATCATCCAAGTGAGAAGTCATGAGTTGATTAGAAGGGAATAAGAGATACTTTGAAGATGTTTAGACTCTTCATAATTGCCTTTAGGGTTTTCATAGAAAAGATATTGTAGTGGTTTGTCATTTCCTTCTCCAGCTCATTTCACATATGAGGAAACTGAGGCAGAGCTCCACTGTGCCACCTAGCTGTCTTGTGAAGATAGAATCAACAAATCAGGAATTATGTAATTAAATGAAACAATCAGCATCCCCAAAACTGCAATTAACCTCTCTTCCCTAGATCGTTTCTGTTAGTGGTATCATTACTTTTCTCAGTTTTCTAGATACAAAACATTAAATTTTACTGGATTCTTTACTCATTTTTCACCTTCTATATCCAGTCTCCCATCAAATCTGATTGTTTCATCTTTCCACTGTCTCTTGGCTTTATAGCCACACTGCCACCCCCTTAGTCCAATTGTTATCATTTCAGTCCTGTAATAATTGTGAAATCCTCCAGAATGACCTTTCTGCATCCTCCATCTTCTCTCTTCACTTCAGTTGATCATGTATATTACTGACTACAAATATCTTAAAAGACCACTTTAATCATGTCACCCTCTTGCTCAAAAGTCTAACAAATATATCCCTTTTACCTGCCATAAAAATTCCAAGTTCCTCTATTTTGTTTTCTAAACCTTCTGTAAGCTGGCCATCATTTACTATGCTGCCACTTTTAGCTTCCTGTTGGTATTAACCTCTGACAGCTAGGGCAACTAGATGATACAGAGGATAAAGCACCCAGTCCCAGAGTCAGGAGGACCTAAGCTCAAATCTGGCCTCAGACACTTATTAGTTGTATGATCTTGGGCAAGTCACAATTCTGATTGCCTTGCATTCAGAGCCATCTCCAGTTATCTTGATCCATATCTGACTACTAGACTCAAAAGACTCCAGAAGAGAAAGTGAGGCTAGTTACTTTGCACAGCACCCCCACACTCAAATCCAATTCATGTGCTTATCATGGCATCACTTCCCTGATGTTGTAGTCTTCCCTGAGAACAAAGGACAAGCATCATCACCATCATCAATCTCCTGAAAACTAATTCTTGACAATTATTGGTCAGTAAAAAATTATGAATATTAAGGTTACTGTTTTTAATTTGATTTGTCTAGAACCAACCACTGAATATTTAATACTTGAAATGAAGTTTAGTCTTAGTTTCTTTATCTTTAAAAATGGGAATATTAATATCACCTATCTCACAGAATTGTGAGCATAAAATGAGATAACTTAGTTTGCACCTGTTAAACCACATATAAATGCTTATTATTATTATTGTTAGTTTATGATAAAAAAAATATCTTGGATTTGGGACCTCCCTAGGTTTAGGTACAAATTTCATCTCTGCCTTATATCTAGGCTTCCATATCCTTTATTTATAAAATATGAATATGCTAACTAAAGGAAGATAAAACAAGATAATAGTATACTTCGCAAAGTTTAGACCATTAAAATGTTAATTATTATAGCAAAACTGAGAAGATATTGTTTTATTTTTTGTGTTCTTGTTCCCTGTTAACACAGTACCTGGCATAGGTGCTTCATTAGTGTTAGTTTGATTGACAATGAAAGTGGCTGTTGAAAATTGCATGACTTCACGACAATAATAAGAAGCCAATACCAGGTATTTGGCAAAATATAAGGCAAGATAACAGTAAAAGTGCCACCCAGGAGTGAACACTGTTCAAGGACGAACCATGGTCAAGCCAAAGATGAAGAAGCTGGGTGGAATGGGGCTACAGTGGAGATTTGAATAGAGGCTGTTTGAATATGAAGTTAGAGAAATGGAAATTGACAGCCAACCTTTCCTAAAACCCTTGAATATTAAAGGAGGAATTTAAAAGGCCTTGCTAAAGGCTGGAGCAACCCCAAGGGATTTTAGAACAATTCTCCCTTGGTGGGACTATAATATTCATGTAGCTTATGTCCCCTGAGGTGAACCTGCTCGAACTTGTCTGGTATACAAAGTTGGAAGAAATTAAATGCTTCTACTTAGTAGTAAGACTAAGTGAGCCTGAGTTGAAGAGTGGAAACACAATTCCCTAGAAGCCAAACTAAGTCTGAGGCTGCCTGGCTTGGTTACATAGAGTCAACCATCAGGAAAGACCCAAAAGACATCCAGGATCTAGGGTAGACCATACACAATTACCAAGTGTATAGAAACTGCAGGGATAGGGATAGAAGATTTTCTAGCTTTTGCCTGACTTGCCACTTATAGGTTTCATGTGTTAGACTTTATTTCTACTATTCTCATCAAAACTTTTTTTTTATAATATGCTCTTGTTGGAGCAGATAGGTGGCACAGTGGATAGTGCACCGACCCTGGAATCAGGAGGACCTGAGTTCAACTCTGACCTCAGACGCTTAATAATTACCTAGTTGTGTGACCTTGGGTAAATCACTTAACCCCACTGCCTTGCAAAAACCAAAATAATAATAATAATAATAATAATAATAACAACAACAATAATAATAATGTTTCCTTGTAAGTGGCCTTCAGTGAAAGGAGCACAATGGTTAAATGGAAGTGGCCTGCTGAATGGAAGCGTACAAACTATAAGATTTAGTTGAAGGGTATGGTCATATTCCCCAGACTGATGGAAAATTTAGCAGCAGAAAGAAGCACTAGGTAAGTAACTTAACATCTATCCTGAGAGCACATGGAGACTGGGGGTGTCTCAACTCTGCCCTCCACTGCTAGGTAGATCTGGCTTCCTTCCCTCCTGCTTCAACCTTAGTCCAAGCGTACCCAAGACAATGAACAAAGTTTTGTGCCTGGGCAGGTAAGGACAGAAAGAAACATTCTCTTGTCCCACCTATAAAACCCCACACTGATTACCCAATAGAACCTATTGAGTACAGTTGGCTTGTTTTAAACATCAGATATAATTGATGACAAATATTCAATTACCTGGAACCTTAATTTCTAGATAGACAATTTTTCATCATTTTCTTCAATTTCTCCCAGAGGGACATGAAAGAGATTATTACAGTTTGATAGACATAGTAACTAAGGAAGTTGCTAGGTGCCACAGCAGATAAAGTGCCAGACGAGAAGGTAGAAAGACTTATCTTCCAGATTTCAACTCTGGCCTCAGACACTTACTATCTGTGTGACCCTGGGCACCTCACTTAACCCTGTTTTAAGTCTCTCATCTTTAAAAAAATGAGCTGCAAGGGGCAGCTAGGTGGTGCAGTTGGATAGAGCACTGGCCCAAGTCAAGAGGATCTGGGTTCAAATTCGGGCTCAGATACCATTTTCTCACTGTGTGACCATGGGCAAGTCACTTAACCCCATTGCCTCTCTGGGGAAAAAATAAATGAGTTGTAGAATGAGATGGCAAACCACTCCAGAATCTTTGCCAGGAAAACCCCAAATAGGGTCACAAAGAGTCAAAAATAACTGAAATGACTAAACAACATCAGCCAAGGAAGAGTGTTATACATTGTCAAATGACGGAAACATAGAATAGAATTTAGATATTCAAATTAAAAGTTTATTGTTTATTAAATCTGAATGGATTGTTTCTATTCCAAGCTGGAATGAAGTAGTGAATGAATTTGTTGTGTACGTCCAAAATATAGAATTAGGGGGAGGCTAGGTGGCGTAGTGGATAAAGCACCAGCCTTGGAGTCAGGAGTACCTGGGTTCAAATCCAGTCTCAGACACTTAATAATTACCTAGCTGTGTGGCCTTGGGCAAGCCACTTAACCCCATTTGCCTTGCAAAAACCTAAAAAGAAAAAGAAAAGAAACACAAAATATAGAATTAGGAAGGACTCTGATCTTACTTAGTATCTATCTCTCTCTCTCTCTCTCTCTCTCTCTCTCTCTATATATGTACATATATATATATATATATATATATTATATATATATTCTTCCTTCAAATGAGCAAGATTTACAATTTTTTTTAGGTTTTTTTGCAAGGCAAATGGGGTTAAGTGGCTTGCCCAAGGCCACACAGCTAGGTAATTATTAAGTGTCTGAGACTGGATTTGAACCCAGGTACTCCTGAATCCAGGGCCGGTGCTTTATCCACTGCACCACCTAGCCCTGCCCCCAGATTTACAATTTTGACCTTATCTTTAACTCTTCACTCTTTCTCACCCTACATATCCAGTCAGTTACCCAAATCTTATCATTTCCAATTCTGGTATCTGCACCATCCATCTCTCTATTCAGATAGCTATAACCCTAGTTCAAATCATCCTAGTTATCACTTCTGATACTACTGGAATAGATCCTTCTTTGGGTTTCCTTCCCTAAGTCTCTTCCTCCTCTAATTTCTTGAAATGAAGATCTGACCATGTTACTCCCCTCCTGCATAAATTCTAATGGCTCCCAAATGCCTCTAGCCAACCTGGAAACTAGGTGGAGCAGTGGGTTAAAGCACTGACCCTGAAGTTAGGAGGACCTGAGTTCATATCTAATCTCATTCACTTGACACTTTCTGGCTGTGTGACCTTGGGCAAGTCACTTAACTCCGAGTTAATTCACATCCAGGGTCATCTCTAGTCATCCTAACTCATAACTGGTCACTAGATTCAGATGGCTCTGGAGGAGAAAGTGAGACTGGTTACTTAGTAAGTACAGCACCCCCTTACTCAAAGTTAATTCATGTACTTGTCATGGCATCACCTCCCTGATGTCATGGTCTTCTTCAAGAATGAAGACAAACAACTACAACGATATCAACTTAAGCTGCTCAGTTTAGCTTGCTAACGACAAATGACATAGCCCCAATTTCCTCTCCAATGCTATTATATATTTCAATCTTTCTTGCACTTTATAGTCCATCTTAACTGGCCTTTGTGATTTTATCCATCCTTGGTTGCTCAAATTTTATCTTTGTATTGACTTCCCCCGGACCTGAGCCTCTTAGACTCTTGTTTTCTTAAAAAAAAATGAAGAGAAAAGAAAAGGAAAAACTGCTTAAGTGCTACCTTCCATATCAGGAATGGGGAACCTTTTTTTGGCCGAGGATCATTTAGATATTTACAACATCATTTTCCTGGTATATTTGGCCAAACATTTAATTAATTCATCCCTAAAGAGCTCCTAGATTTATTGAATTCTGATTCTTGCCTACAGTTGTGGGATCCAGCAGAAATGATTTCATGGGCCTTATACAATCCATGGGCAGTTCCTGCCCCAGGTCTATGTGACACCTTTTCTTATTCTCTTAGCTGCTATTGCCTTCCTCCCTACCAAAAACAACAAAAGACAACAATAAAACTAGCTGGTATTTATTAATGTGTATGTGGTTTTCACATAAAGTACAGACTGCTATTTTTTTATATTTGTGCCCCAATACCTAGATTAGATCCAAACACATAATAGGTGCTTTAAAATCTTTGGTGATTGATTGCTTTGTAGAGGGAATAAGATTTGAATGTCCTGGTCAAAGAAGAGACCAGTAGTAAAGAACAGACTGTAAAAGAATGGGCCAAGATACTAGTCATAAGGAGGAGTTCTGTGGGATGATGCAGAGGCGGGGGGAAAAGAGTTAAGGTGACATTTGAAAAGAAACATCACAAGCAAAAGCAACAAAAAAGAAGCACATATCCAGAACAAAATTGAACAAGGAGGAATGAGTGGTATCTTTAAAGTAGAGAAAGTAAGTACAGTATGAAGGGATCAACTGTCTTATTCTCAGCTTAGTGAGTAAAAGTAATGGGTTATACATAGGCTGTGCCTGTACACATCTGACAAGTGACACTGTGGTTTAGATTTGTAGCAACAAAAGGTTCCATTTTTATCAGTCAATTGCACAAAAATTGTCTTGAGGCAGGAAATAAAGGCATACAGCAAAAAATGTCTTTTATCCTCCTTCATTTTGGAGATGAAAGAGATCATATTTTTCAGAAAAAATAGCCTATTTTGGCACTATTTGAAAAAAATAATTAATGCTATGTTGAAACATGTTTATCTTGGGTTCTAGAGAAGGAGTAGCAACAGGATAGTCAGTCAGATGCCAGGAATGGCCTACTCTACATTTTTTCATGATATCCAGAATTTGACCCTGGAATAGCAGTTCCTATCAGTTAAATTGTGAATAGATATTTGCCTTGCATACTTTCTTATGGAATCTACATCGCAGTAAGGGTACTTACAAAAATGTGAAAGAATGAACAATAGACATTGTTAACCATTACCCTTAAAATACCAAATGTCACAAAATGAATGCTTCAGCAGATGGCAAGATGCCCTCCTCCTCCCTGGCCAAGCACCAAGAATATTAAATGAGAGGATTTTAGAAAGACTTTCCATAGGCTGAAGCAACCCTGGGGGATTTGGCCCTATTCCTGTTTGGCATCAATTTGGAGGCTCAAGGGTCAATTTAGAAAGGTTTTCTTTAAAATAATTCACTTTCACCTGTATTCTAAATGTGTTTCTGTGGAAATTCAGCTTTCTATCAGTCCACAATTGACTTTTCACTAAGGGAATTGTTTTAGTTTTGATGTCTGATCATTATCACCTTTCAAAGGGCTCAATACTAATGACAGAAATCATTAAATTAGACACCATGCCTGGGAATTCTGCCATATAAATATGATTCTCAGATACAGAAAAATTTAGAGGTGATGAGGGTATAGATTTAACATGAATTTTGAGAGAAGAGATACAATTTATTTGCTGTATTCTCTTGATCATCAATTTAATAAATCCTTGCTAAGAGTTCCTTCTCCTTGCCCACCCCTGACAAATCACAGAATTTGAGAGTTAGAAGTGATCTTAAAGGCTGTTTAGTCTAAAGCATGCCTGATCAAAAATTCTCTATACAACATACTTATAAAAATGATAATTCAGGCTTTATGAGGCAGAATTCACCAGTCATTTTCCTGCATCAAACTTTAATTTGCCTATCAGAAATTTTCTCTAATGAGCCAAGTGTTTTTGTTATTGTTGTTCAGTCATTTCAGTCATGTTTGATTCTTCACTGACCCCATTTTTGACAAGATACTGTAATGGTTTGCCCTTTTCTTCTCCAGCTCATTATGAGGAAACTGAGGCAAACAGGATTAGGTAACTTACCCAGGGTCATACAGCTAGTGTTTGTTAAAGGCTATATTTGAACACAGGAATTTGAGTCTTCCTGAGTCCCAGATCCAGCACCCTATCCGCTGTGCCACTAAATGACTAGTGAGCCAAGTAAAATGAGTCTAATCCATCTACCACATGACAGCTTCTTCAAAGTCCTGAGGACAGATATCATGTCATTCTCTCCCAAATTCTTCTCTTCTCCAAGCTAAACATTACCAGTTCCTTTAACCAGTCTTCATTTGGCATGGCTTCTAGTCCTTTCACTTCAGTAGTCACCTTCTTCTAGACATGTTCCAGTTTATTCTAGGTTTTTCTAAAAGGAGCATACTCAAGAAAAGTTTTAATCAGAAAAGAGTACAGTGGTTGTATCATCTACCTAGTTCTAGGGAATTATAGTGTTAAAACTCTTTTGACACGTTTTGAGATCTTAGGTCACTGAAATCTCCAGATCTTGTTTACCAGAACTGTTTCCTAGTTATGCCTTCCTGATCCAGTACTTGTGGAGCTGATTAAGGTGGAAAAAAGATCTAAGTATAGAATATTGCATCTATCCCTAATAAATTTAATCTTATCCAAATCTTTGGCCAATTGTTCTAGTATATAGAAATATTTGGGGATATGCTGACCATGTCATCCAATCTGTTAAGTCTCCCACCTGTCTTGATGTCATTGCAAATTTAACAAGTGTACTCCCTATAGCTCCACCCAAGTAGCTTGCAAAAATGAAAAAGGCACAAGCCCAAAGACATATTTTTTCCTTTATAAACATAAAGGTATACACCAGGCTATATCAGGTTTTCTTCCCCTTTGCCCTCACCTTCTCTTGATGAATTGATCCCCTGCCCTCAAATCCTCATCTTTTCTACTTCATCAACCAGGATCAGGTCCATGGAAGCAATTCCTTACATTGCTTCCTCTGTCTTTTGAAGGATAAAATGATCATTAAGGCATGTAGAGAATTTATCAGCTGCTCTGCCTTTGTCAGGAAGAGCACCAACAAATGTCTGAATCTTCAGAGTTCCCCCATCACTATAGTATCAAGTCTCTGACAAGTTTCTGACATGTTTCCCAAACTCTTTTTCTAGTTCTTTCTTCTGTTTGTAGAATAGGCCAGTGATTATTCTTGTTTCTCCCTTTGTCCATCCTCATTCTCATGTTCTCTCTCATGTTTTTTCTGATTGGATCCCAGTTTCCTCTGAGCCTATCTTACCATACAGTGGTACTCCATCAGTCTTTTTTTTAATAATCTATTCTTTTTCTTTTTAATAAGATATTCTGATACATATTACAGCCATATGAATCTCATCCCATCAAGTGTAAGGAATATTTCTGAGGTCTAAATTACTTCCTTGGTGATGAATTTTTTTTTAACCAAATAAGGGATAGAGATGATAACAAAAGATAAAATGCAATTTTGATCATATGAAATTAAGTAGATTTTGTAGAAATAATATTTATTCGACTAGGATAAGAAGATAAATGACTAACTAGTAAAACATCTAATGTTCAAATATATATAGGAAATTAATAAAAGATAATATATATAGGAAATTAATAAAAGATAAAAGACAATCAATTCCCAGTTGATTCATAATCAAAGGAAATGAGTAAAGAGTTTTCAGATTAGCAAGTTTATATAAATAATCATTTGAAAAATCATTACAAATCATTTATAATATAAAAATCAAAGTTACTGAAAATTTGCCACACACAACAAATTGGGAAAGATGACAAAAGATGGAAATAATCAGTGTTGGAGAGATTACAGAAACATAGCATACCAACACTTCTGGTGTAATCATTCCAACTTTTCTGGGAGACAATTTGAAATTATGCAAAGAAAGTGACTAACAGTGACTTTGACCCAGAGATTCCACTATTTAGACATATAATTCAAGGAGATCAACATTATAAAAGAATCCATTTAGATCAAAATATTTATAGGAGCATTTTTTAAAATTTCAAATAACTGGAAATAAAGATCAAGATTAAGGATGATCAGTTAGGAAATGAAAATATGGTGATACATAAATAAAATGTAATATTGCTGTCTAAGAAACTGTGAGTATGATGAATACAAAGAAGAATAGGAAAACACTGGGAGGGATGTAAAATAAAAGTGACAAGAATTAGAACAATGTTTACAATGATTATAACAATGTAAATGGAAAGAACAGCTAATCTGTTAAAACTGAATGGTATGATATTATAAAGATCATCTTTGAGCCCAAAGAGGAGATTCTAGGTACCTCCCTGTTTTCTTAAAAGAAGAAGAGGACCATGAGAGAGGAACCTCTATATAACATTGAATTTTTTTAATATATTGGATTATTTTGTTGCACTGCTTATTTTTCTATTTTTTAAAAAATTATTTTATATTGGGGCAGCTAGGTGGCGCAGTGGATAAAGCACCAGCCCTGGAGTCAGGAATACCTGAATTCAAATCTGACCTCAGACACTTAAATAATTACCTAGTTGTGTGGCCTTGGGCAAGCCACTTAACCCCATAGCCTTGCAAAAACCTAAAAAAAAAAAAAATATTTTATATGAGATTGAATGAGAGGTATAAGGGGAGAGATATATTAGGAAATGTAAGAGATCAAAATATGTCAATAAATGTTTATTTTTAATTGCCTTCTTACATTAAAATCTGTAGTTCACTCTGTTATCCCTATACACAAAGTATATATATCTAGACATCTGAGGACATGTGCTTTCATATCTTCTTATGTTAACTGCTATCACACATTGATAGACTCGGCAGATTTCTGTGTGTAGTACTTTTCTTCTCTCCTCTTTTAATTTTAAGTCCAAGGACTCCAAGCAGATAAATAAGTATATACAAATGCATTTGTGTGTGTGTGTGTGTGTGTGTGTGTATGTTGAGAAAGAAAGAAGAGTCCCCCGCATTATAATATCAAATGTATAGGTGTATGTATGTCTTTGTGTTTCTCTCAAGAGAATTTGACCAGATCTCATAATTCCAATATTATGTACAATGATATAAAAGTCCAAGTCACATCCTAAAATACCATTTTTCTCAGTCAGCTGTTCATTCCCCTAATCTATTAATCTCTGTGGAAAGTTCTAGAATTACCTTTACCAATAGGATAATGAACACCCCTTTATAGATCTTAGCAATACTTTCTAGTTGTTTTTTTCCTGATGATAATGCAATCATCTCCCTATAAATACAGATGTGTAGACAGTGGCTATTGGGTTTAACAGTTCTTGAAATGTTCTCTGTCATACCTCAGATTAATAACCAGGATAAACAGACTGTTTCAATATCCCTCAGCAGGGAGTCGCCAATGACCACTCTTCTATCTCTACTCTGACAATTCAACTAGGTTAAGAAGGTAAATGACTGACTAGTAAAACAGCTAATGTTCAGATATATAAGAAACTAAAACAATTATAAAAGGCTGATTCAATTCCCAGTTGATTCATAATCAAAGGAGATGAGTAAATCATTTTCAGAAGACTAGCAAACTTGCATAAGCAACCATTTGAAAAATCATTACAAATCATCTGTAATATAAAAAATTCAAATCAAAATAACTGGAATTTTACCTCACACACAGCAAATTGGAAAAGATGACCAAAGATAGAAATAATCAATGATGGAGAGAATGCAGAAAGATAGCATAGTAGCAAACTATTGTGGATCAGTCCAACTTTTCTGAGAAGCAATTTGGAATTATGCAAAGAAAATGCTAAATGTGACTTTGACTCAGGGATTCTACTGTTTAGGCATATAATTCAAGGAGATCAACATTACAGAGGAATCATTCTAGGATACACATCAACATTCCTCTTGATTCCTCTTGAGATCATCCAGTTTCCTCAACTAATGGAAGACTTCACTACACACCTATTACTTGGCCTCCAATGTTCAGTGATCTTTATTCTTCCTTTTCATCTCTGTCATGTTTACCTCTAACTTCTCGATACATATCAGAATTCTCTTCAACCTTTTCACATCCCCTCTTTTATTTCCTCCTTGCATTATGTCACCTACTGTTTTAAGGAACATTGTATTGTCACTGAAAAACCTAGAGATTAGAATTGCATTCTTCCAGACCTGTCCTCTAGGAAGAGACCTACTTACACTTTCTATGTAGAAAAGACTGCTTGAAGCTGACAGTAGAACAAATGTAGCAGACTCTCAGCAGATCACTGAGCAATTCTCTTTGTTTTGTATATTTACTTGAAATCAGATCCTCAATCCTTTGTCTTCTTTTTTGGTAGTTCACTGGTGAACCCTTGTAACTAACGGCCTGTTTGCCACACCTGTTTGCTGAAGCAAACTCTAAAGATTGTAAATTCTGGAGTGAAGTTTAATTTGCTTAGAATATACTTGCTACCTTTTCTTTCAATAACACCCTTTAACTAGCAGTTAGCATATTACTACCAAACTCTAATGTAATTTTTGGCAAAGTCAGGTAACAGCAATATTGTAGGATGTTCAAATGTGAATCACTTAGCTATTCTCAGCAATACAATGATCTAGGATGATTCTAAACGTCTTAAATGATGAAAAATCTACCCACCTCCAGAGAAAGAACTGATGAAGTCTGAATGCAGATTGAAGCATACTTTTTTTAAACTTTATTATTTTTGAGTTTTTTCATCTACTTTTTTTTGGTAACATGGCTAATATGGAAATGCTTTGCATGCCATACTATCAAATTGTCTTTTCCAGGAGGGGGAGGTAAGGGAGGAAGAGAAAGAATATGGAACTCAACATTTAACTAGATGACAAAGTGAAGAGCAACCCTGGAGTCAGGAGGACCTGAATTCAAATCTGACTTCAAATGTTTGACATTTACTAGCTGTGTGACTCTGAGCAAGTCACTTAACTCCAGTTTCCCCTCCAAACCCCAACTAACTAATGTTAAAAATATTTGTTTACATGTAATTGAGATAAAAAATTAAATTAAAAAAGCAACAGCAGACTTTTGTAGTGGAAAGTGGGATAAATTCTTACTTAGAGGATCTCTGTTTTAAATCTCAGCTTCTGCCACTTGCTACTTGTATGACTTTGGGCAAATAGGTTAAGCTCACCAGTTTCAGTTTTCTCAGCTAAAAATAAATAGGCTGACTAGATGATATATAGTCCTTTCTAGTTCAAAATCTGTGATTCTTATTTAGCTATTTGCCTTTCTCATTCTCTCAATTTCTGTCAAAATCTCCTCCATTCTTCAAAGATCCATTTTATATGACACCTTCTCCAGGAAACTTTCCTCTGATCTTGTTGGCTAAAATATTTCCCTCTGAATTAGAATAATAACTGATATTTATCTAGTACTTTTTACTTTACAAAACATTTTCTTTACAATAACTTTGTGGGATCAGATAGTATTGTCATTCTCATTTCACAGATGAAGAAACAACTTCAAAGAGTTTAATTAATCACATCACAGTTTTATTAGTCACATCACAGGTGGAACTGGAACTTGAATCCATGTCTTCAGATTCCAAAGCCCATACTTTCCCCCTTTATCCTTAAGTCCATTTAAAGTTTTTTAAAATTTATTTTAAAAATCACTCTTATGTTTCACTTTTGTGGAACAGAAATTGGACTTGTTCTGCCTGACTTGAAAGAACAGAACTAAGAACTAGTTACCAAAAGGCACATTTTAATACCAAATAAGGAAGAACTTCCTAACAAACAGAGTTATCAAAAAATAGAGACCATGTTAGGAAGTTTGCTCCTTGTCCTAGAGAGATTCAAACAAATCCAGCTGATGACTTATCAGGATTGTTATAATGAAATGGGTCAAGAATTGGACTGTAAGGTACCTTCCAAATTCAGGGTATAGCCCCAAGAAAGAAAATACTTTTAAAATGATAAAAAAGATTTCTATCTAAAATAATCAGACAATTAACTGCCCCCCCAAAAAAGAAGATAGCTTCTTGTTTCCAAAAGTAAGTCATGAAATTTTCCTTGAAAATGAAACATCCTCTTTTCCCGTAGACTCTTGGGCCTCTGGATTTTAACATGCTTGTTTAGATCCTATGTCTTTCTTAAACTTCCTTGATTGACACACTTTCAATCATGAAACTGTCTGCACATAATTTGCCTGTAGAATAGACTTAATTTTTTTCCTTTTAATTTTTAAAATTACTGTCACTTCCTCCAATAACACCTCTTTTTTCTTCCTTCTTGGTGATGACGGAAGGGGGAAGAATATGTACTTAAATAAATCTCTTTTGTTTCTGTTCTATTCTTCTGTGAGCTTAATTTAAGCTCCATTTGACCTATTTTATTAACAAATCTCTAACAAGCTCCGTGCTGTGTGGCCACCCTTCATAGATACTATGTTTGCCAACTGGTGGCCAAACCCTGGCACTGACTCTTCCAATTAGCAGAGCCCTCCATCTGGTGGCTGAACAGCTGAGGTGCACATTTTTAGGTCTGTTATTTTGTTTTTAAATTTAAACAAGACTCTCTGCCTGAAACCTTTGTTGTCCAAATTCTGCAGTTTGACCAAGCAAAGCAAACCCAAGCCAGGGTGAAGTTTGGCTAACCTCTTCTTTAGAAGTAATTTTTTTAGTGTAGCAAATTCAATGACTTGAGAAGGACCAGGGACAATAATACTTTGTGTTAGGATCATTTTTTTCTATTGGAGGGGCACAAGATGACTTCTAGTACTAAATATTGGGTATATTCTTCCTTTCATGTTGGTGCCTGGCTAACATATACCCATTAAAAGAAAATTATTTGGGTAAAGGGAGATGTGTTATGAGGAGATTGCTAAAGCAAACATATTTTAATTAATTAGCAAGTAGTTAGAAAGAAATTGCAGGGAAAAAATCATCCATTATATCCAATATACATATCATTTATTACTAATGGAAAGAGATTGTGATATTGTCTCTAAAAGGAAACTAATTCTTGGAGTATGTTCCATGAAGCTACTATTGTATTTCTAATTATAAAATGTATATTGATGATATGAATTTGTGACTACGAGCTTAAGAGCATTTCCACTAGCTGAAGATGGAAGATAATGAGGAACTTGTAAACTGAAGATGGAAGATATAGTCCTGGAATGTAGTTTAGGGTGTGCTTTTGGAGTGTCCACTACCTGGGATCTGGAGTCCACTGGAGACAGAGGTGGCTCTCTGAAGGCTTGCTCAATTTCTAGGACTCCCCAGTTGCTGTAGGTCCAGCACACTCCTACTCCTACTTTCTTCCTCAGCTTTTTCCTTCCTTCCTTGAAAATAGAGTGCAAAGAAAAGAGGCCTATCTAGAGTCTCAGGCAGCTCTTCCATTCCAGGTCTCTCCAGGACATTCTTACAGACCTTCACAGAAGTTCTGCCTTGTCTGTTTAATGGTAATTCTTCCTGCTAGAGTCAGTGTCAGATTCTACCAGTGTCAGACAGATTGTCCAACCTCTTCTTTCTCAACCCCAGGAGACCTGCGTTCCTGTGTTGGGACTTCTGCTACCTATAGCCAGAATCAGGGTGGGGAAGAATCATCTAGACAACCCCCCCCCCCCATTTTAGATTATTTGGACACTCTATGTTCCAAGGTTCAGCCTTCAGTATATGGTCTGGGCCTCTAGGTGTTTGTCAAAGAATGCAGGAAAGTTAAAACTCTACTTTTTAAAAAAATAAGTCTTGTCATTCTTTAAATTCCTTTCAAAATACAGCATTAGGGGAATGGGGTCCAGTTGGAAATATGCTTTTTAGCCAAGAAGGCTAAGTCAAAAAAGATTGTTCACTAAGGAGAAGAAGGAATTTTTGGAGTTTTTTTGGTTTTAGAAGTCCTTCATAAAGTTTGTACTCTAAAGTATAGTTGTTAATTTTTAAAGTATTTTTAGTTTGATTGATGATATAAACATAAAATTTATATATATATATATATATATATAAATACATAAAGACATTTATATAATATTTATATAGAAATATTTTATAGATTTATTTACATGATAAATATAAATGATTTAATGATTGACAAGGTCTTAAGAGGTTATCTCTCACAACCTGTGCACAACCTGTGAGAGAGGTGATATTTGTTATCCCCTTTTATAGATGAGGAAAACTAGGAAAAGAAAAGTGAAATGAGGTGCCCAGGATGAGATGGCTAAGAAGTGTCTTAGAGCAGGTTTTGAACACAGGTGTCTTCAGCTACATGCCCTACCTTCTATTTACTGGACCACCCCATTACTGAATCAAGTCATTCATAGGCAAATTAAATAATTTCTTTTATGTCAGAGTTAGCCTTAAGAATGTTAATATAATTCTCCTCATCCATATCTTGCTTTCCATACACAACACACTCACTTTTTTTTATTGTTTATTTATATTTATGTTATTGTATTCACTGTGAAAGAATCAGTATAGTGAAGTAGTCACTGACTGCTATGAACATTTAGGATTAAAAAAGTGAAGTGTATAATGTACTTTGGATCTTAAATGAAGTTTTGGTTAATTTTGCTAAACTGCCTTCCTTGTCCCTTTCTTCTTATTCTGCACTGACAGAAAAAAAGAAAAGATATATTGGGAAATTAAGTTAATTTTTTTAAAATCTTTTTTTTAAAGAATGAACTCTATGATTCAATTGTGTTTCTTTGATTTGTGTGGGTGACCTTGAGCAGCAGAGCAGGAAGCAATGTGTTACACCCAGAAGAGCACTAGATTAGGAATCAGAATACCTAGGTTTGAGACCCAGCCTTCTATTTATCTACTGGCTGTCTAACTTATCCCACTTCCTCTCTCTAGACCTCAGCACCCTCACTTATAAATAGAAGATATTGGGCTAAATGATTTCTAGGGTCCTTTCTAGCTATTTCCAGTGACCAAGCTTACCCTGATATTATAAATTATCCAATGATACTGAAGAAAAGAGAAAAATTGAGAAGTATCCTTCAATAATGGATACAGAAAAGCATGACAAGACCTATGAGAACAAATGCAAAATATAGTAAGCAAAACAATATGCACAATTATTAAAATCATGTAAATGAAGAACTTAAAGAAAGGCAATTGAACCTGAATTTTTGAAATTATATTGAGTCATAGAGCTAAAAGAAAGCTCAGATGCCATCTAATCTAAACAGTTGAGAAAACTGAGGAATGGGAAGGCTAAATGATTTGACAAAGGTAGCAAGTTGCCAGAGGCAGTATTTGAAGACATTTCCTGATTCCAGAGCTAGTTTTCTTTTACTGTACCAAACTCCCTTCAATAACCAAACTACACCCTAAAGATGAGATATTGAAAAGCTATCTCCCTGATCCCTTCTCTGCATAGATGATAGAAAGAGAGTATAGAACACTATTCATACATAGGTAAAGATATAACTATAGATATATATATATGTCAAACTTTTTCAATATTGTGCCCATGATGATAATGTTGATTTTGCTGAAGAATATTTTTCTTCTCTTTTTAATACTTTGCTAAAAGGGGTCTGGAAGGGGGAAAGGGAAAGAGAGATACTGGGAAATGTAGATATTATTAAAATGAATGATGTCAATAAAAATTCATTTTGGAAAAAAAAATCAGCTAGTGCTCTGCAACTTGTACAGGTACAGTTGCCTGGCACTGAGATGCTAAATAATCTGCCAGAGTTACACAACAGTATATAAAGGAGAGAGCCTTAAGCTTGGATCTTCTTGATTCAAGATTGGTCATGCTACTTCTTACACAATAAATATAATAATATAAATAAAATCAGTAAGATAGAGGCCCTAGGTCCTATTTCAGACACATACTTCCTATTAACCATAGCAGGTTTCTTGACTTCTCAGTCCCTCCAGTGAGCCCCCTATAAATTTCAGAAGAATGTATCAGTGGAAGAAGTTTCCATATTGGAAGTTTCCTACACTGTGGAAGGAAGGAAGGAAGGAAGGAAGGAAGGAAGGAAGGAAGGAAGGAAGGAAGGAAGGAAGGAAGGAAGGAAGGAGGGAGGGAAGGAGGGAAGGAGGGAGGGAGGGAGGGAGGGAGGGAAGGAAGGAAGGAAGGAGGGAAGGAAGGAGGGAAGGAAGGAGGGAAGGAAGGAAGGAAGGAAGGAAGGAAGGAAGGAAGGAAGGAAGGAAGGAAAATACTAATTGACAAGACTCAGGTCTTATACTTAAAGATTATTGGTGCCTGGGGCAGCTATGGTGCAATGGATAGAGCACCAGCCCTGGAGTCAGGACCACCTGAGTTCAAATCTAGCCTCAGAGACTTAATAATTAGCTGTGTGATCTTGAGCAAGTCACTTAGCTCCATTGCCTTGCAAAAAAACAGACAAAAAAAGAATATTGATGCCATACTGTTGCAGTTTAAATACTTATTGTTCTTTTCTTTTAGCACTTGATGAACAATGAAAGTGAAAAGTGATATGTACAATCAGCAACAATCGTAGTTAAGCTACCACCTAGCTGTTTTGCTTAACTGTTTCTGGGGAATGAACAGGGACAGGAAAGAGGATGTCACTGTATTTGTTGGGAGTTGTCTGTTGTGACAAAAATAAATAATTTTTTAAAATGTCATAAAAAATTGTTCTTCAGCAGCATCCTCTTTTGGTAGTAATTTAGAAAAGGAAATACTGATTCCTCTGCCTTCTTGGAGGTCTCTCATCTGTGACTGCCAGAACTATACTACACAATGATAGAGAGTACTAATAATGGTAAATGAAAATATTAATGATTACTAAGTTCTTTGGAAATGCCCAGTTCTAATCTGACCTCAGCTCTGCCATCAATAGAGAGCAATAACTGTACTTCAAATATCTTCTTTCTTCAATAATCAAACCATCAAGCATTTATTGGGACTATGTGTGAGGCTAAACATTGGGATTTTAAAGAAAGGCAAAAGATAGTCCCTGATCTCAAAAAACTCACAATCTAAAGGGTGAGAAAATATGCTCATAATTATGTACAAACAAACTATATACAGGAAATTGGGGATAATTAGTAGAAGGAAGGCATTAGAATTAAAGAGGAATGGGAAAGTTTTCCTGTAGAAGGTGAGATTTTAATTGGGACCTGAAAAAAATCAGAGGAGACAGAGAGAGTTAAAGATAAAATTAAGTTGACCTAGCTTCCCTGTTGAGGACCCAATATTTTCCTTAGACTCTAAAGTTTAGAGGAAAAACCTTTCAGAGTAGTGGGGGGGGGGGGGAGGGAAGGAGGGGAAGTAGAAAGTGTAAGTCAACAGAATGCTGCTCTGGGAACATAGGGTGATGATGTTTGTCCTTTGTTCTTGAGGAAGACCCTGATATGAGGGAGGTGATGCCCTGACAAGCATATCAATTGGATTTTGAGTGAGGAAATGCTATGCTAAACCATCAACTTCATTTTCTCTTCTGGAGTCATCTGAGTCCAGTGGCCAGATATGAATCAGGACAACTGGAGATGGTCCTGGATGCAAGTCAATCAGGGTTAAGTGACTTGCCCAAGGTCACACAAGTGTCAAGTGTCTGAGGTTGGATTCAAACTCCTGTCCTTCTGACTCCCAAGTTCAGTGTACTACCTAGCTGCCACAACATAGGGAGTGTAAAAGCAGAAGGAAAACAAGGCTAAAATCCCAGAGTGAAGTAGAAATGACAGAGAGGTCTTATTCTCTCTCTCTCTCTCTCTCTCTCTCTCTCTCTCTCTCTCTCTCTCTCTCTCTCCAAGGAATCCCTGCACAATACAAAGATACATCCATGGAAACTTCTACTAGTTTGCAAATATACCAGGGAAGTTTTTCTTGATTTACTAGTAGAATTCCTTCCATTCTTTAGTGAATGTTATAGTTTAGATGGGCAGCTATATAGTACAGTGAAAAAGAGTGCCAGGCCTGAAATCAGGAAGAATCCTTTTATTTGGCCTCACATACTTACTTGTGGTGTGATCTTGGGCAAGTCATTTAACCCTGTTTGCTTCAGTTTCCTCAACTGTAAAGTGTTCTGGAAAAGAAAATGACAAACCACTCCAGGATCCTTGCCAAGAAAATCCCAAAAGGGTCAGGAAGAGCCAGATGTGACTGAAAAACAACTGAACAATAACAATAATGGATTAGGGTATAGTGATAACTCAAACCATGGTGCTAAGTAAGTGATAAATTTTGTTGAATTGAATCATGGTCTCAGAACATGTAATTAGAATAAGTAAAGGCAGGTAGAAAAATTAACGTTGGAACATATCTATTTGGTGACAGAATAGAGGTGAAATTCCTCACTTTTCTCATTTCTAACAAAAATCATTAAAATTACTCGATTAAATTAAAAGAAGTAAAAAACAAAAAGATTTACTGATTCACCCCAATCTACCAAATAGGCAGAAAATAGGCAGATTCCTGAATTGTGGTGTTTTGTCATAACTTCACTATTGAGAATTAAGTGAGTGTGCGCTCGCTCTCTCTCTCTCTCTCTCTCTTCCCCCCTTCCTCACACACACACACACACACACACACACACACACACACACACACAGCCCTAGATACATGCAAGTATGCAATCCCATCTGTGTTTTAACCAAACCTCCCTGCAGCTGTGTGTTTTTTTTTAAACATGCCCTCTGATTATGACATTACTCACAAACCTCCCAGAGAGAAGGTGGAGATGAATAAAGGACAGGAAACCAAAGCAATTGTTTCACTGTTCATTAGGTTGGAAGCCTCTGTGAACCTTCTGACAACACCAAGCTTAGTCTCTTTAACGTAAGACTTTCTACCTAACGAAACTAAGGAGAGATTTTGCTCCCTATGAAAAAGTACAGAATTTCTCAACTCAGCCTGCTTCCCCTCCTCCCCCCCTGTCCTGCTCCCACATCCTGATTCGTGACATGTTCTGTTGGGGTCTGCCAAGGAAAAAGAGAAGTGTGAAAAGGAAATACTCTAAACAAGTATGTATCTGCAAAGTCAGCAGTTACAAGGTATGGTTGTAAAAACTTGGTAGTGAGTCTTTATTGACCCTACCCTCACTCTCTTCTTGCTGCTTAAATTATGCTCTGGAAAGGCCAAATACTCTGAGCCATCCCACTGGCAGCATTTATTGTCTATGACATTTTACAATGAAAATGATAGAGCAATACTTAAACATTGGAAATTAAAAACAATTTGTTTCTGATGACAGCTCTTTGAATACAGGGACAATGTCTTATATTTCTGTACTTCAGGAGCTCTTAATAAATGTTAATAATTAAGTAACTGCAATAGTAATAATATTTTTGTATGTGGTTAGAAATATAGTTGAATTATCATTTCTTGGCAAAATGCCTGAGCTAAGGAAAAGGATAGTTAGAACAGGAAGTCATTTGTGAGTAAAGCTGGGGACTCCTTTACCTCTGCTCATTAAGGTAAGGTGTTAATGAGGCAAAGGTGGCAGATTAAATTCCTCTGTGCTAGCACTATTTGATATCATATCATGGGTGATCAAAAAGACAGGATGAAGAAGTAGGGATGAATCAAAGCAAATTCATTCTTCCAAGAAATATTTGTTAAGATCCTCTTGTAGATAAGTATGTAAGTATATACTGTGCTACCTCAGAAAGATTAAGCCATGGCCTCTATCCTCATAGAGTTTACAGTCATATAAATTTATGACAAATCATTTAAATCTGTGCAAGCAAACCGTATTTATATACAAAGAATAATGTTCATAGACAGCAGCAATCTGGAAGAAAAATGGAAAGAGTTGTAGACTTGGAGTGAGGCAAGACACCTTGAAATCAAATCTTGCCTCACACAGTTATGTGACCTTACAAAGTGTTTTCAAACTTTGACGCACTATACAAAATGCTGCCTATTATTAAGTTCAATAAAGACAAACTATCAAACACAGGAGATAATAGTATGATAGAAAAAGTAAGTAAAAACACAATTATGTTTGTCGTGATCATGGAAATTGAAAATAGCAATATCTGTCATTTTCAACCTGATTGAGGAGTCATTAGAAAAAAAAGATTAATACTTGAATGGATCTGCCTGGTATTTTAGAATAATCTCCTTCCTATGTAAATAATTGCTGAGGATGCAACTTGTTAGTATTATTGATTCATTTTCAGTTTTGTCTGATTCTCTGTAACTCCATTTGGCGTGTTCTTGTCAAAAATACTGGATTGGCTTGCCATTTCCTTTCCTAGCTCATTATAGATGAGAAAATTGAGACAAACAGTGATAAATGACTTATCCTGGGTCACACAGCTAATAAGGGTCTGCTGTCAGATTTGAACTCTGGAAGTTGAGTCATCCTTACTCCAGGCCCAACACTCTATATACAATGCCACCAAGATGCCCTACAATGCAGTTAAGCTACACCAAAAAGATATTATGTGCTAGATACTTCTAGCACTGTAGCCATCACCCTGAGGGACATCATGTGCCTCCAAGTCAGAGAATGCAGCATCCAGTTATTTTCTTGCATTTCTTTTCTTCTTTTAACATCTAATAATGAATCAACTAAGAAGATGCTGTACTCTATAAGCAAAGCAGAATTACAGTAACTGGAAAGAAATGTGAGATGTTCAAATTCAGACATCTCCACCCCCAATGTTCATGTGGGTTATCTGTGCCCAACTATGTTAGAGCCTTCCAAGCTCATCTTGATCTGATCCACAACAGTTGGACACAATGTACACTGATCCCCGACCTAATGATGTCATATTAGTCCTTTCAAATACAAAAGACAACAATCAATACTGAACCAACCAATTCTGCATGTTCTTGATAGTGCCCAGTTATTTCTAACTACACTCAAGTTAAAGATAAAGATAAAGTTATCTGGCCTAAACATCTGATCCCTAAATCCAGATGAAATAGAACTGGTTGTGCTAGCAAAACTCTGCAAGTTACAGAGAAGGTGCCAATCTACATTGATTCACTTGGAAATTCCCTAATGAGGTCTAGTCCCTATCCTTATTTTGATACTAGTGACCTGAAGAACAAATACGTTGACCTAGACTCTATCATCATTTTATGCAGGCATAGTTCACACCTTGATGGGAACAGAGAGAAGCTGTAGTAGAGATATGATCATACTGGGATATCAGAAGTTTGTTTTTGGTTTTGGATTGTTTTTTGTTTTTTTTTAGTTTTTCGGCAGTGGGATTAAGTGGCTTGCCCAAGGTCACACAGCTAGGTAATTATTAAGTGTCTGAGACCGTATTTGAACTCAGGTACTCCTGACTCCAGGGTTGGTGCTCTATCCACTGTGCCACCTAGATTCCTTGAGAAGTTTTAATGCATAAGGACACACACACACACACACACACACACACATACCATCCCAGTTATTTACATACTTATAGGCACAAGGAATAGAGCACCAAGTCTGAATTCAGGAAAGTCTGGATTCAAATCCAGCCTCAAATAATTACTAACTGGTTGAGCAAATCACTTAACCTTTATTTACTTAACCTCACTTAACCTCAGTTTTTCTCAACTGTAAAATGTGGAGAAAGCAATAGTACATACCTCCCAGGGTTGTTGTGTAGAACAAATGAGATAATATTTGTAAAGAGCTCAGCACAGTGCTTGTCATGTAGTTATGCTATATAAAGGTTAGCTATTTTTATTATACCATAAAAATATCTCATTTGAGGATAAAATGACTGCTTATGGTCATACTCTGAAGCCACATTTTAGAATTCCTCTAAAGAGCTCCATGACTCCTGTAAGTTTGTAGCATCTTATATATTATTTTTCTTTCATGAAAACTAGATATTTTGAGGAGATACCTGTTGCAAATGAAAAGCAGCATGTGCAGCCACAGTTGATCTCAGTTCCATGGTCTGATGATCACTGTGGGAGAATTCCCAAACTGAACAGGGATTGAAGTTTACAAATAGAATCAGTATAACTTTGAAGGCAAGAGAGAGTGGCTGTGAGAAAAATTATTAACAGGATACTGTAGGTGGGGCTAGGAGTGTGTGTGTGTGTGTGTGTGTGTGTGTGTGTGTGTGACTTCTTATTACTCTTTTGCTCTCCATATGTAAATACTGGTTGAATTTATATATATATATAAATTTCCAGAAGACAAAGACTCCAGAAGACAAAAAAAGTTCTATCGCTTCAATGACTAACCTGTAAATGATGGAAATGATGCTTTCCTCCTGAAAACATGAATGCAAATTCTCCCTGAAAACATGAATGCAAATTCTCTCACTATAAACAAACAAAAAAACCACATAGGATCATGGGTTGGAAGGGACCTTAGATATCCCTGGGTTCAACTGGCCTCTCTGGACTTTTCAACTGAGTGTGTATATAAAGGGATTCAATGGCCTGACCTTTTCTTTTTTCTAGCCTGGTTGCATTTGAGGAAGGAAGCAATAATTGCTGAAGTCTCTGGGTAGAGAGAGTGTCAGTGCCTATTCTTCATATATGTATTGACACATAGGCCATTGTTCCTTCTGTCTGTATTGTATCTGTTCTTTCCTGCCTTAGGTAAAGGAGTATTGGAGATGGAATGAACTAGTAGGCTATGACCTACTGAGCTGCAAAAGGAGTTCAGGAATTGCAAGTCATACTCAGTGAGAAGCAAAACTCCAATTATTCCTCTACCCAGCCTTGCTGTGAATTGACTCCAGTAGTGGATTTTGCAAGCAAGAAAACAACTCTTCTATTTGTTTTGCCACTTTCAGAAGTGAACTTGGAAAAATACTTTATAACAACCACTTCAAGTTGATCCTACTTTCTCCAGGGACTGTGGTAGTAAAGGGGAGAGAGTGCTCTCCCATTTTGCACCGTTATCTCTCAGAAAATAATTTGTTGTAAAAGCTAATAGGTATGAATAGATTAAATTAGTAGTGTCATTTTCAAAAGAAAGGAATCCCTTCAGGCCACCCATTGATTTAGTAAACCATAAATTAACATTAGCTATATTCTGTTGTATTTTTATTAATTTTGTTAAATATATATACCAAATGCATTTAAAGTTGTCTTAAGAAGGGTTAAATAATATTGGGGTGCTAATCACTGAGTCAATAAATTTCACTGGCAATTGATTTAGTGGAAAAGATACTAAATTGGGATCATAGCCAAATGCAATACCATAATCCTTACATCCACCTCCTAGGACTCTAAAGGAGAAATGCCCCTAGTGAGTTTGGGGATATAATCCATCAGTGAGAGTGAGAGGATATGTAATTCCACATTGAAATGCACTCCCTACTACTACTCAAAGAAGGATAGAGTTTCTACATGGTCATTCACAGAGAATTTCTTGTTTTCCCTAATCCTTTATCTCACATCATTCAAATGCCCTTCGCCATTCACCCCTGTCTCAAATGAAGAGGTAGTCCTTCTCTTTGCCAAAGCAAACCCCTTCTACATGCACAAGAGACCCATCCCATCCTGTCTTCTGCAACAGATTGCCTCCTCTTTCATCCCAGTTCTCTCACTTATCTTCAGTCTCTTTCTATCTACTGGCTCACCTCTGCTACCTACAAAAATGTCTATATCTTCAAAAAGGGGAAAAAAAGCTTTCCTTGATCTAGCTGTCTCCATTGACTACCATCCTACATCTTTGCTCCTTTTTGTGCCTAAACTCATTGATAAGGTCATCTGCAACTGATGCCTGTATTTCCTTTCATCTCACACTCTTCTTAACTCATTTGGTCTTATGACCCTATCATTCAACCGAAACTGCTCTCTCCAAAACTCATTGATCTCTTAATTGCCAAACCTAATGACCTTTTCTCAGTTCTCAGCCTTCTTGACCTCTGCTCAACCTTTGATGTTGTAGATCATTCCCTCCTCCCTTATACTCTCTCCCCCATCTGCATGACCATTCCTCAATTAGTCGATAAACATTTATTGAACACCTACTATGTGCTAAGTGCTGGGCATGCAAAGAAAGGCAAAAGATTGCCCCTACTCTTGTTAAACATCACACAGTTCTATTATATGAGAAAGCAATCACATAAGTTATGTACAAACAAGCTAAAAGCAAGATAAATGGGAAAAGATTAATAGAGGGAAGAAGTATTAGAATTAAGAGGGAATGGATAAGGTAGAAAGTGGAACCTGATATTTACTGGAACCTGAAAAAAAGTCAGAGAAGTCAAGAGACAAAGATAAGGAGGGAGAGCATTATAGGCAAAGAGATTAGCCAGTAAAAATGCACAGGGTAAAAAAATGGGATGCCAATAGAATAGGTAAGTAGGACAGTGTCATTGGACTGAAGATAAAGTGGTAGTGTATAAGGAATATGAAGACCAGAAAGTTTTGGGGGACCAAGGTACAAAGGGCTTTGATCATCAAACAGAATTGTCTGTTTGATCCTAGAAGGCACCGGAAGCCACTGAAATGTATTAAGTAGAGAGATGACATAGTCAGGCATGCACTTTAGGAAAATCAATTTGACAGTTGAATGGAGGAAGTATTAGAGAAATCTGTAGTAGAGACCAAATATCAGGTTATTGTAATAGTGCAGTCATGAGATAATGAGGGTGCACCTTGCATCAGAGTGATGACAGTGTCGGAGGACAGAAGGGTGTATGAGAGAGAGATTCTGAAGTTAAAGGTAGCAGACCTTCTAAAAGTTGGGCATGGGTAGGGAGAAGGGGTGAGAGGAGATGAGGAGTCAATGATGACACCTAAGTTGAGAGCCTAAGGAACTCAGAAGATGGTCTTGTCCTTGACAGTAACTGAAAAGTTTTTGAAAGGAGGGAGGGTTTGGGGCAAAAAAAAGAATGAGTTCAGGGTTGGATATATTGAGCTCAAAATATCTATACACACAGTTCTAGATATTTCATAGGCTATTGGAGATGTGAGATTGGCTATCAGAGAGGTTAGGGCCAGAGGTGAGGACAGCTAGGTGGAGTAAAGGAGAGAGAACAGGGTCTGGAGTCAGGCAGACTCATCTGTCAAATGATGAAGGTCACGAAGAAAATGCCAAAGAGAGTCAAAAAAGAGATGAACATGACTGAAAAAATGACTACAACAACAACTATAGATTTGAGAATCACCAGTAAAAAATAATGAACACTTCTGCAAATGGACTTTTCTCTCAAGCCCTACCCTTTTTTCCTATTACAGTGGACAGCATTAATTATAACCTAGATATCATCCTGGATGCCTTACTTTCTATTTATTACCCTACCCCCATATCCGAACTCTTGCTATCTCCTTTGGATTTCACCTTTATAACATTTCTCATATATGTCCCTGAGGGAAATTAATATTAGCCAATTGTTAATTTCTGATCCATCCTATTTTTATCAAAACCCCAGTCCAGAAAAGACCAAACTGTCTCTGAAAGTTGTAACTGAGTAGTGTGATCAACCCTAGCCCCCAAGGTTACCTAAACAGGAGCCCTTATTTTTATTTACCCTGTAAACAAAAGGGATGGAGTGGGGGCAAAGTGACTAAGTCCTTCTCAGGGGGAGATTCTTCTCCTGTCTCGTTATTTCTCTCATCAAGATTTGAGACCATCTGGTCTAAGACCAAATTAGTAAAAATCTGATTGAGATGGCTTATGTTTTTCTGACCAGATTTGCTAGAGGCAAGCTAGGTTTCATAAATCATAAATTTCATAAGTGCCAGACACTGTCTAGTCAGCCACATTTGAAGGACATTTTCCCTAGCTATAAAATGATCCATTCAATTGAGGATTAGACCTTTATCTTTGGTGCAAATGGAGGCAAACCACTTTATTCATGGTGGGTAGGTGATGCAATAGATAAGGCATCAGCTCTGGAGTCAGGAAGATGTGAGTTCAAATCTTGTCTCACGAATTTGACACTTACTAACTGTGTGACCTTGGACAAGCCACTTAATCCTGCTTGTCTCACATCCAGCACTAGCTCCAGTCATCCTGATTCATATCTGGCCACTGGACTCAGATGGCTCTAGAGGAGAAAGTGAGGCACAGCACTCCTCATTCAAATCCATTACATGTGCTTATAATGGCATCACTTCCTTGATGTCATGGTCTTCTTCAAGAACAAACATTATTCAATCCATCAACGGCATGAAAGATACTAATCTCATAGAAACCATTCTTTTTTATGAATGCAATGTGCTGTTTCACTTGTTTTGTGTGTTAAATAAATATGATGACCAGAAATATTAAAAAAACACAAAGATTTAGGGTGGGATGACATTTGTGGTAGTGCTGAGTCCCTCACCTCCTCAAATGTTTCTCCTATTATTCTGAGAATAAAGTACTGATGATGGTGTTGATGATGATGATGATGAAGGGCAAACTCAATATCATCAGCAGCAGCAGCAGCAGCAGCAGCAGCATCATCATCATCATCACACTACTTTGTTCCCAGCCTCATGCCCCTGCAAATGAAGAATATCTGATCAGAGAACTCTTTCAGATTGCCCTTTGTTAAATTTCTGCAAAAACATTCCCTTTTCTCCTCACCCTGATCAAGTCTCTTATCACCTTCTGCCCGGACCATTGTAATAACCTGATACTTTGTTTCCTGTCTTAAGTCTCTCCTTACACCAATGTCTCTTCTACTTAACCTAGTATTCAAGTCCTTCATACACTAATCCCTTCTTTTCCTTCCTGTCTTATGGCACCTTACCATTCCTCTCTCTCCCCCATTTACTCCGTGATCTAGTGAAACCAGTTTCTTGTTATTCATTGCATTAGACTCTCCATTTCTCCAGGCATTTTCTTTTTTTTTTTATGTTTAAAATACATTTATTTATTTATTTTTGAAATTTAAAATTTTTACTCAAATCTCGCTTCCCTCCCTCCACCCCCCACAGAAGGCAGTCTGTTAGTCTTTACATTGTTTCCATGCTATACATTGATTTGAATTGTATGTGTTGAGAGAGAAATCATATCCTTAAGAAAAAAGTAAAATAAAATATAAGAGAGAGCAAGATTACATAATAAGATAACAGTTTTTTTTTTAAATTAAAGTTAATAGTCTTTGGTCTTTGTTCAAACTCCACAATTCTTTCTCTGCATACAGATGGTATTCTCCATCGAAGATGCCATGAAATTGTCCCTGATTGTTGCACTTATGAAATGAGCAAGTCCATTAAAGTTGATCTTCAACCCCCTGTTACTGTTATGTTGTACAATGTTCTTTTAGTTCTGCTCTTCTCCCTCAGCAAATCCCTCCAGGCTTTTCTAAATTCCCATCCCTCCCTCCAGGCATTTTTTCTAATTGTACCCCATGCCTGAAATCCTCTCCCTCCTCATCTCTGCCTCCTAGCTTTCTTCAGTAATTTTTTTCAGATTCCTCTAAAGAAGTAATCTAAGTAAGTAATCTTTTTCAGATTCCTCTAAAGAATTTTCCCTCTGTTGATTTTCTCCAATTGATCCTGTGTGTGTGTGTGTGTGTATGTTGTATCTTGTTATATGTAATTGTTAGACTCTCCCATTAGATTGGGAGTTCATTGAAATAAAAAATTGTTTTTTACCTTTTTTTTGTAATGCCAACATTCTGCACAGTGTTTGGCACACTGTAGCATCTAATAAATGCTTATTGACTTGACTTATCTTCCCCACTTTCAGAGAAAACAAATGACAGGCAGGAAAGAAGCTCATGGATGAAGGAGCACAAAATGGAAGAGAAGATTTTGTTTGTTTATGAAAAATCATCTTAATGGACTTTCCAAGGGGGGAAAAAGTCCATATAAAGAGAAGTATTTCCTTCTGAAAATTGCTGGTGTGTCAGATTTTCCCTAATGAAAGTAGGCACTGTATATTTACCCCAATATCATATGCAAGAATTTTGACCCTAGACATAGAAACCAATTACAAAACACTTTCACACTGATTATTTCATTGGACCTCAGAACAATTCTATGAGTTAGGAGGGGAATCATTACTATTATCTAAGATGACCTCTAAGGTTCCTTTCCTGTGCTAATATTCCAGAGTTCTTTCCATGAGTTTATTAATTTGCTCTTTTTTTCATGAAGCAAATCAGTAGCTCAATTTTCTACTCAAAAAGCCCCAGAAATAATCATGGAGCACATGACACTATAACTGCCTGGGGTGGGGGAGCTTTTTATTGGAATGTGGACATCAAAAAATGAGAAAATCTTCACAAATACCCAAGTGTGACTATGGCCCTGAGTGGCTGGGTTATGACCTGGTTTATCTGGGTATACTAATTACAGAGATGGATTGGTTAAGCCTCTGTAGTACAGCAATGGTACTTAATATGGTCAGGATATCATATTCATGCTTTGGAACTGTGAGACTTCTTTCCAACTTTGTACTGTTTGGCTAAACAGGCAGTTTCAAACTTCTTTTCTAAAAACTCCTTTTAACTCTTAAAAATTGTTGAGTGCGGTGGCTAGGTGGCGCAGTGGATAGAACACTGGCCCTGGAGTCAGGAGTACCTGAGTTCAAATCCGGTCTCAAAACACTTAATAATTACCTAGCTGTGTGGCCTTGGGCAAGCCACTTAACCCCATTGCCTTTCAAAAACTAAAAAAAAAGAAAAAAAAATATTGAGCATGCCTCAAAGAGGTGTTATTTATATAGGCTATATCTGTAGACATTTGCCATATTTGAAATTAGAATGCCTTAGTATAATTGTGACTATTTTGACCTCATAGAACCCTGAAAGTTCTTAGGCATCCCAAGGGCTCAAACACAGAGAACATTCTTCAAATATGTTTCAAAAATTTCCCTCTTTTTTCTTTCCATCCACCCCCAACTCTGGCCCTATTCAAATGGATCTCATATGGACCTGTGATTAATTTAGCTAAACATTCCTTTTTCTTTTCAGTTGCTCACTGATATAAAACTGATCAGATTCTTGACATTTTCACCCCAAATTTGTTTTCACACAGTTCATGTAAGGACTGCTTCTAATCTTTCACTTGTGATTGAAAAACCTGCAAGTGAGTTAAGCGATTTTATCTTCAAGATTACTGGATTAGATAAATGCATGTAGTTTAAATCTTCTCTTCTATTTCAATGTCAGGGAGGAACACAATTAAAATGGAAAATATTGAACTGGACTAGACAAACAAATGCTCCCTAGTCTTAGGCTATAGTTTTCTTCCAACTTGCTTAGGTTTAAAGATTCTATTTGAAAGACCTCTCCTTAAAATATTCATAATGGATTGTGTCTACATTAGCATTTCAATGATGCAGAGTTTCCATTGTGCTATAGAGACCTCTTTAGTCTGTCACATTGATTAAATAAGAGAGGCAGCCAAATGTTCCGGTCACAGAACACAGCAAACATTCGTAAAACTTACCAATCTAAGGAGTAAGATTTAGTCAGGGTCAAGATGACTGAAAGGTCATTATTCCTTGTCCAGAAAATTCATGGAATCTATTTTGCTTCTGGAGCAATAGGATTTCTGTTGAAGAGCATGGTTTCTGTAAATTTTTACCTATTGGAATCAGTCCTTCCCCACCCCCCACTCCCTATGGCCCCAGAAACATAGGCCGTTGGGTGAGGAGAGATAGAGGACTCCTTTCCTCTAACTCCTTTACACATTTGCCTACCTAGCCAGATTTATGCTTGGTTACCCTGGAACGTGGTCTGACTGCTGATAGCAACTGCTCTCACTGTGTGGGAAGTTAGAAAAGTAACAAGAAAAGGAAAAAAGACTAATAATAATGCCTAAAATGATCATAGGATTTAGCAGTTTGTAAAGAACTTACAAAGATTTTATAATTTGATCCTTATTACACTGAAAAATAACAACCACCACAAGAGCAATAATATTGCAGATGACCATTTTGAATAGTGCTTTAAGTTTTGTATAATGTTTGCACACAACACATGATCACACTTGAGGCTCAAAACCCTTGGTGACCTCCATGAGTTTGGCCTTAAAAAATTAAACATCTGTTAGCTTCTAGAGTTGTCCTAATAAAGGGCAAATAACTCAAAAAAGAACAAACAGAATTAAGTTAACATGCACGTTTATTAATATTTCTCTAAACTGGCTGATTATGTAGGTGTTGGGGGAGGGGAGGAGGAGGAGGACAGTTAGAGAACTAGGATTTTGATATAATTTTATTATAAGAAGGCAAGATCTGAAAAACTATTACTGCATTTTCTTCAAGGGAAAGGCCCTTTACCTAGGATTGGGAAGGGGAATGGGGACATCAGACATTCCATTAAAAGGAGTGCCTTATCAGTCATGCTAAAGATCTCTACAAAGCAATGTAAATCTTCCCCCTCCAGGTGATGCCCCTCAGTGATTGTTAATGGAGATCAGAGGTCTTCATCCTTTATTATCACTCCCATTTAAGAATGAGGATATTAAAATTATGTGGTTGACCAGATGATTTCTAAGGTTCCCCTCTTACTCCAAAATTCTATAATTTTTCCTATTTTTTCCATGATTCTGTTAGTTGCTAAAGGTCTCATAATGAATTATTGGCACACTTTAGAAATATGTAGTCTAATTCCTGAACTGGAAATGTACTATGTATAAGACACTCCCAAGTAAACAATGAACTTTAATTTTGGGACCTGAAATTTGAAAAAAATTATTACATAAAGTTATTGAACTCAAGTTTTATTCATCATAAAATTCATACAACTTCTCATCACTGTCAAAACTCCCATCCATCAGTTCATCCTCATCTGTGTGTGATGACGAATCACTGTCTCAGGAGAGTTTCTGACTGCTCTCCTGCCTGTGCTCTGGTCTATGGTTGACCAAAAGCTCTTCCTGGTCCAGTCTGGTGCATGGACACATGCTTAGTCCATGCCATTTCATGAACCTGAAGCACCAGTTGTGTCCTCCTTTGAAATCAGTCATTTCTTTTTTCATTAGCAATTCTTCTGGACTTCTGCTGAAACATCTTTGTGAATACAGAAATTCCAATGGCCCTTGGCACTTCAGTCTATATCTTCAATTACCTCTTTAACTCAGGCCATTTGGTTGAATTGTCTCTCATGGCCTTCTTCGGCTGTGGCTTTCTCAGGAGTGTTTCTTCTTCCCATGGCCAGTCTTGGATTATTTTCTCAGTTGGAGGAGGACTAGACTTATGTTCAGCAGCACAATTTCCATTCACTTTTGCAAACTGGATCACTTTGAACTTGAATTCAGCACTGTACAAAAATCTTTTCTGAGCCATTTCTGGGCAGAAGGTGGAAAAATGTAACCTTAATATACTGGTAACAAATGCAAAACAATGAGTGCACAGACAGCAATCACCAAAAAAAAAGCAGGAAATGCAAGTAAAAAAATCTACAACCACTGTATAAGATGTTCCCAGTTTTTAGACCCCAAATATTTCCAAAAAGGATGTGTCTTAAATATGGGGAAATATGGTAGTTAGACAAATGATGATAGAAACATTTCAAGGGATGCTAACTTACTCTACTCACATGTGATGCTCAGGTCATTGCTTCCTTGGGGGTTCTAGAGCTAGCATAACCAAATAAGAGTTGGGTCATGTAATGAAATGAAACAAAGACACATCAAAGGAGTACAGATTCAGTTCCAAGGTTGCTCTTTTTTCCATCTTCTATAGTTGTCAGATCTGATATGTCTTTCTTAAATTTTATTTTATTTTATTTTTCAAATTTTATGCAAAAGTAGTTTTCAGCCTTTATCCATTTGCAAGTTTATGAGTTCCACATTTTTCTATCACCTTCCCTTCCCTCCCCTGTCCCCATGGTGGCAAATAATCTGGTAAAAATTGTACATGTACAATTGTGTTTAACATAGATGTGACATGTATTAATGGAAATGACTCCTATTCCCCAGTCCCCAATTAACATTTTCTATTATTACTTTCTCCCATCTCCTGGAAATTATTTTTATTTTTTAATCTTAATTTTATTTACTTTGTATTAATTACTTAATCTGTTTACATGTTGATCTTTCTAATAGAATATAAACTTCTCAAAGGCAGGGACTGCTTCATTTTTATCTTGTATTCCCAGAATGTAACTGAATGTCTGGCACATAGTAAATGATGGATAAACACTATTTGAATGAACAAATGATTCTCCAAAAACAGTCAATATATCTCATAGAAACTGTCCTATTTCTTTTGATTGGATTTTCTTTAAAGGACTTCTTATTACTGATGTTTAATCATTTTACTATCACTCTTTGTAAAAATAAATATTTGTTTACTAATTAATTAAGCTCAAGACTAGGCTTGATAATCAATGATCAAAAGGAATAATCTAACTTCATAGTAAAAGACTTGAGTTATTTAAATGTAATTATTCCCTTTCCCTACCCCCCCCCGTAATACAGAGTTCCTTGAAATCAGTCTCTTTGAGATTTTTTTTCTTATGGTGATTGTAAGGAGTATGTAGGGATTGTTGACTTAATCCATAACCCTGTTTAATAAATGCTTCTTGACTTGGCCCCTCTCATAAATTAGGAATAGAAAACTATACCCCAAGGTGATAAAGAGCAGCAGCTATGGTTGATCTTTATATGATTTTGTAGATGAGATTGACTTCAGTTTATGAAAAAATTCTAGCACTCATTTTTAAAGGGAAAGGTCAAGAGAAAAGGAAAGACAAAGAACCAGCTGGGCTTCATCAAGAGCTAATAACATCAACCTAACCCTATTTACATTTTTTGACAAGGTTACTTAAGGGATAAATCAGAGAAATGTTATTTTAGAAAGATTCAATATATTCTTGTAAACAGCTTTCAAACAATTAAGTGAAATTAGAACTAGTTTGATAATTGTGTCCAAAGATTAGTAATTAACAGAGCCAGGTCAAACTGGAAGAAGCTCTCTACTGAAGCATTGCATGTATCTGTTCTTGGTTCTACATTATTCAATGTTTTTTACCAGTGAATATGAAGAAGGGATAGATGGTCATACTTATCTAATTTGAAAATTACTTGAGATCAGGAAGGATAGCTAGCATATTGGAAGACAGAAACTCTAAAGATCTAAGTGGCAAGAACAATTGGCCAAACCATATAAATTGAATTTTAATAAGTATAAATATGATACTCTATACTTAAGATCAAAAAGTCAATTCCACAGTAAAGAAAGAGAAATCATGGTTAATCAATAGTTCCTATGAAAAAGACAATGATTTTGGTGAACTACAAGTTCAATATAAGCACCAAAAAAATTAACATGGTCTTAGAATTCATCTTTGATGGGGCAGCTAGGTGGCATAGGGGATAGAGCACCCACCCTGGAGTCAGAAGGACCTGAGTTCAAATCCAGCCTCAGACACTTAATAATTACCTAGCTGTGTGTCCTTGGGCAAGTCATTTAACCCCATTGCCTTTCAAAAACCAAAAACCAAAAAAAAATTCATCTTTGAAAAAAGATTTAAACAAAATTAAAGGGACAATGTATTTTAAACCTTGTTAGCCAGTATCTGGAGTTCTATGTTCAAAGGTCAGAATGTACATTTGATTAGGGAAAACCTAGGATGCCAGAAAACTTAGAATTTGTAAGCAAGTAATTATGGCTCTTCATTGTCTGGTCTTCCCTTACACTGCAGTTACTGCTTCTGACAAAATGTGAAGATTTCATAGGCAGAAACTATAGAGTGGAAAAAATGTGGTTTTTCTCCATCCCTCAGATCCTCCCTTCTTCCTGGAAATTGCCTGGATGATCCCTTAACTGGTTCGGGCAGTCTAAGCTATTTATCTGTATTTGTATGTCCATTTATTAGATATAATTTTTATTGCATTGTGGTCTGAAATGGATATATTTAATGTATCTACTTTTCTACTTGTTTCTAAGATTTTAAAGTCCTAATACATGGTCAATTTCTGTAAATGCAATATACAACTAAGAAAAGGTGTAATCCTTTCTACTCCCTTTTAATTTTCTCCAGATGTCTATCAGATAAAATTTTTCTAAAATTATTTTCATCTCCTTAACTTCTTTCTTATTTTATAGCTAGTCCTACAAAGGAAAAGTTGAGGTTCTCTGCTAGTATAGTTTTACTATCTGTTTCCTCCTGCAATTCATTTCATTCATCATCTTCCCATATAGGAATGCAATCAACTTAACTATGTTAAGTCCCCTATGATCTCTTTTTCACGTTTACCTTTTTATGCTTCTCTTGAGTCATGTGTTTGAATGCCAAATTTTCTACTCAGCTCTGCTTTTTACAACGGAAATGCTTAAAATCTTCTCTTTTATTAATATTCATTTTCACCTGAATGTAATCTTAGCTCACTTGCCTTTCAGAACATCATATTTCAATTCCTCTGTTCCTAAATGTTGCTAAATTTTATGTGATACAGATTGTAGCTCCATGATATTTTAATTATTTCTTTTGAGATGCTTGTGATATTTTCTCCTTGACCTAGGAGTTCTGGAATTTGACTATTACCATATTTCCCCATGTATAAGATGTATCTTTTCTTGAAAAAATTTGGGGTCTAAAACCTGGGAACATCTTATACAGTGGTTGTAGAGGTTTTTAACTTGCATTTCCCACTTTGTTACTGGTATATTAGGTTATATTCTGCCATGTTCTCTCCAGAAATGACTCAGAAAAGATTTTCATACAGTGCTGAATTCAAGTTCAAAGTGATCCAGTTTGCAAAAGTGAATGGAAATCGTGCTGCTAAACTAAATCTAATCTTCCTCCAACTGAGAAAACAATCCAAGACTGGCCATGGGAAGAAGAAAACCTCCTGAAAAAGTCAGGGCAGAAGAGGCCATGAGATGCAAGTCAGCCAAATGGCTTGGGTTAGAGAGGGAATTGAAGATATGGACTGAAGCACCAAGGGCCATTGGAATTCCTGTATCCACAAAGATGGTTCAGCAGGAGGCAAGAAAAATTGTTGATGAAAAAAGAATTTACTGATTTCAAAGGAGGATACAATTGGTGCTTCAGGTTGATGAAACAGAATGGACTAAGCATGTGACCATGCACCAGACTAGACCAGGGAGAGCTTTTGGCCAACCACAGACCAAAGCACAGGCAAGAGAGCAATCAGAACCTCTCCTAAGACAGGGATTCCTCATCCAACACAGAGCTAATGGATGAGGGTTTTGACAGTGATGAGGAGTTGTGTGAATTTTATGATGGATAAAACAAGTTCAATAACTTTATGAAATTCATTTTTTTTTCAAAATTCAGGCCCCCCAAAATTATGGTGTGTCTTACATATGAGGAAATATGGTATATTCCTGGCAGTTATCATTGAATTATTTTTAAAAAGTGGTCAGTGAATTCTTTCCATTTCTATTTTGCCTACAATTCTTGGATATTAGGACATTTTCCAGGATACTTTCTTTTTTTTTCTCTTTTTTTTTGCAAGACAGATGGGGTTAAGGGGCTTGTTGAAGGCCACACAGCTAGGTAATTATTAAATGTCCGAGGCTGGATTTGAACTCAGGTACTCCTGACTCCAGGGCCAGTACTCTATCCACTGAGCCACCTAACCGCCCCACAGGATACTTTCTTGAAATATTCTGTCTAGACCCTTTTTTTTTTTGGAACATGGTTTTAAGATAGTCCAATAATTTTTAAATTTTTTTCTCCTCAATCAATTTTCTAGATCAGTTGGGTTTTTTCCTGATGCAATATATTACATTTTGTTCTGTTTTTCATTCTTTTGACTTTTTTTAGTTGTTGCTTGATGATTAATAGAGTCATTTACTTCCATTTGCCCAATTCTAATTTTTACAGGATGATTATCTTCAATGAATTTTTGTACTATTTTTTCCCCATTTGGCTAATTCTGCTTTTTTAAGGAGTTCTTTTCTTCAGTGAATTTATGTGTCTTTTATCATTTGGCCAGTTCTACCTTTTAAGGTGTTATTTTTTCAGTTGTATTTGTGTGTATGTCTTTTACTAATCTGTTAATTATTTTTACAAAATAATTTTTCAAAATTCTTTTTTAAAAGCTATTCCAGGAATGATTGTTTGACTTGCATATAATTCACATTTTTTTATTTGAGACTTTGCTTGTAGTTGTTTTAACACTATTGTCTTCTGAGCTTGTGTCTTGATATTTCCTGCCACTTTTTAATGGTCAGGTCTTCTTTTGTTGTTTGCTCATTTTCTCCAACTATTTCTCAACTTTTAATTTTATGTTAAATTTGGGCTGTGCTCCCAGGGTGTGATTGGGATAGCACTGACCAAAAATTCAAGGATTTTTTGCTTCTGTTTTCAGAGCTAGATCTAGGAATCTAAGTTTTTGAGTGTTTCCAAGGTGGTATTGATGTAGAGAATTGTGAATGTAACAAAAATAAAAGCTGTTGAATTGTTGGAGGTTCCTGCTTTTGAGATTCTGCCTCCCTTGGACAATGTTGATTGTATCTTGTCCCTATTTTCCACTTAACTTTGACCTGGATGCTGGCAGGCAGGAAATGTCACATTCAAAGGACAGGAAGGATCAGTACATTGGGGTTATCTGGCTCCAAAGTGTAGGACCACTCCCAAGCACCACCCCCTGACCAACCCACCCCAGAAGGAAGCACTACCCCTTTGAGCTCTCTTGCTTCTTCTGGCCTCCCATTCAGAAGGATTCGGCTTTCTCTGGCTTTTCTTTAATGGAGCTCCATGGGCCCCACCATGTGGCCTGGTTAGCACAAGTCTCATGGTTGCTGTCCCTTCTTCTTAACTTTCCTATTACTTTCTTTGTGTTGTAACTTCTTTTAATAAATCTCTTTTAGGGAAAATGAATGACCTGGAAAACAGATCCAGAAGATACAGTCTACAAATCACTGGGCTACCAGAAAGGCTGGACCAACAAAAGAACCCTGGAAAACATCATACAGGAAATTATAAGGGAAAAGTGCCCCAACCTATTAGAACAAGATAACAATATAACAATTGAAAGAATCCATAGAACCCCTCTAGAAAGAGACCCCAGGATAAAAATTCCAAGGGCTGTAATAGCCAAATTCCAGAACCCTCAAATGAAAGAGAATATTACAAGCAGCATAAAGAAAACAATTCAAATACAAAGGGAACACGATCTGACTCAACATTGAAGGATTGAAAGAACTAGAATAACATATTTCAGAGAACTAAGGACCTGGGATTACAACCCAACAAAATTCAGCATATACTGTCAGGGGAAAAGATGGATGTTCAATGAAACATAGGACTTCCAGAACTTCCTGACTTAAAGACCAGAGCTAAACAGAGAATTCAATTGCCAAATACACAACCGAAGAGATACATTAAAAAAAAGGTACATGAGAAAGGTGACTGAAAAAAAATTGTTTTAAACAAATATTGGTCTCTAAAAGGAAAGATACAACAATTCTAATTCTTTAGAATTTTAATTCTCTAAGGAAAATTAGAGATTAGAATGTAATTGAAGAGAATGAATCTAAAGGATATGAGTATAATTGGGTCTTGTCTCCCAACTGAAGAGGTCCAAGATCACATCACTATGATTGAGATGAAAAACCCTGAAAAAAAAAAGCAAGGGGTGTTAACTTCAACTTAAGTGTCTCATTATACTATGATTCACTTTAATCACAAGGTGCTAAGCATCTTGTCTAAGGAGAGCATCTTAAGCTTCAAGGACCTGAGACAGTATCTATTACTTACTCATTTGTAAGGTTCTCAGTGAGACTTCCAGAGCCTCCCAATACTTAGAGTTCTTCAAGATACAGTTAATTAGATCAGCATGTGGTGCTTCACTTAACAAGGGGTAAAGTAGCCTGGTGGTGAGGGGAGGTAAATGTATGAAAGAAAATAGGCCTGGGAGGGGCTGCTAGGTGGCCAAAGTGGATCAGGAGTACCTGAGTTCAAATCCAGTCTCAGACACTTAATAATTACCTAGCTGTGTGGCCTTGGGCAAGCTACTTAACTCCATTTGCCTTGCAAAAACCTAAAAAAAAAAAAAATAGGCCTGGGGGGGAGGAAAAACAGTTCAAGAAATGATATGACTTTGGATTATACATTGTCTCATGAAGAAGATTGTGTGTACTTGAAAGATCCTTGAAAAGGGGATAAGGTAAAAAAATGATTATAATTACAATTTGATACAATTTGAGTCAATGCTGCTTATCAAGCAATCAAGTAAACAATCTGTGATGATATCTTGATAGGAGCTTATCAAGCAATCAAATAATCAAACTGTGATTGATAATACCTGATTAATAATATTAGAGCACCAAGGGAAGAGACACAAAGATTTATAATTTTAGAAGGAAAGAAGAGAGAATGTGAATGCTGAGTAAATTCTTTTCAATAGATTTAGCCCAGTGAGGGAATAAGATACATTTCCATCTGGGTTTAAAAATCTAACAATTTACAAGGAAGGGGAGGACAGGGAATGGGAAAGGGAAGGGAAGAAGAGACTGATAAAAGGGAAGGAAAGGTATAAATGAAAATAAACTGCAAGTTAAATTCCTAAAGTAAAAGTCAAAAGGGAAAGGTAGTAAAATTTTGATGAGGAATAAGAGAAAAGAAAAGAGATAAATATAAATGGAGAAAGATAGCATGGAGGGAAATACAGAATCAGTAATCTTAACTGTAAATGTGAATGAGATGAACTGTCCCATAAAACAGAAGCAGATAGCAGAATGGATTAAAACCAGAATCCTACAATGTGTTGTTTACAGGAAACACATTTGAAGCAGGGTAGAGGTAAAAGGTTGGTGCAGAATATATTATGCCTCAGCTGAAGTAAAAAAATCTGGGGGTAGCAATCCTAATCTCAGACAGAGTAAAAGTAAAAATTAATCTCATTAAAAGGGATAAGGAAGAAGGCTAGATCTTCTTAAAAGGCACCATTGGTAATGAAGCTATATCATTACTAAACATGTATGCATCTAGTGGTATAGCATCCAGATTCCTAGAGGAAAAGCTGAGTGAATTACAAGGAGAAATAGACAACAAAACTTTAATAATGGGAGACCTCAATCTCCATCACTCAGAACTAGATAAATTTAACATTAAAATAAATAAGAAAGAAGTTAAGAAGGTGAATGAAATCTTAGATAACTTAGATATGATAGACCTCTGGAGAAAAGTTAGTGGGGATAGAAAAGACTATACCTTTTTCTCAGCAGTACATGGCACCTTCATCAAAATTGACTGCATATTAGAGCACAAAAACTTTAAAATCAAATGTAGAAAGGCAGAAATAATAAATACACACTTCTCAGACCATGATGCAATAAAAATTACATGTAATAAAGGGTCAGGGGAAAGATAAGCCAAGAACAAATTGGAAATTAAATAATTCTATCTTAATTAATGGGATGATCAAGCAACAGATAATAGAAATAATCAATAATTTATCCAAGAAAATGATAATAATGAGACATCATATCAAAATTTATGAGATGCAGCAAAGTCAGTTGTGAGGGAAACTTTATAACTCTAAGTGTCTATATGAATAAAATAGAGAAAGAGGAGATCAATGAATTGGATATGCAACTAAAAAACTAGAAAAATAACAAATTAAACAATCCAATTAAATCCCAAATTAGAAATTCTGAAAATCAAGAGAGATTAATAAAACGGGAAGCAAGAAAATCATTGATCTCATAAATAAAACTAGGAGTTGGTTTTTATGAAAAAAACAATAAAATAGACAAACCTCTGGTTAATCTGATTTAAAAAAAGATAACCAAATTACCAGTACCAAGAATTAAAAGGGTGAACTCACCACCAATGAGGAGGAAATTAAAGACATAAATATTCAGAGCTATTTTTCCCAACTATATGCCAATAAATTGGACAATATGAATGAAATGGATAAATATTTACAAAAATACAAACTGCCCAGATTAACAGAAGAGGAAATAAATTAAATAACCCCATTTCAGAGAAATAAATTGAAGAAACCATCAATGAATTCCCTAAAAAAAAAAGTCTCCAGGTTCAGATGAATTTATAAGTGAATTCTACCAAACATTTAGGGAATAATTAATTCCTATTCTATGTAAGCTATTTTAAAAAAAATAGAAGAGGAAGGAGTTCTGCCAAACCCCTTTTATGACACCAACATGGTGCTGATACCTAAACCAGGAAGAACCAAAACATTGGTTTGATATAATAATATTAGATCACCAAGGAAAAAGGTACAAATATTTATAATATTAGGGGGAAAGATATAGACCAATTTCCTTAATGAATATTAATGCCAAAAAAATTTAGCAGTGAGACTACAGCAAGTTATTACCAGGATAATTCACCATGATCAGATTGGATTTATACCAGGCAGGCAGGGATGGTTCAACATTAGGAAAACACTCGACATAATTAAACATATTAATAGTAAAACCAACAGAAATCATTTAATTATCTCAAAAGATGCTGAAAAATCCTTTGATAAAATACAGCATCCATTCCTATTTAAAACATGGGGGCAGCTATGTGGCACAGTGGATAGAGCATTGGCCCTGGAGTCAGGAGTACCTGAGTTCAAATCTGGCCTCAGATACTTAATAATTATCTAGATGCGTGGCCTTAGGCAAGCCACTTAACCCCATTGCCTTGCAAAAAAAAAAAAAAACTTAAAAAAATAGAACAATGGATCAGTGGATTAGAATAGGTTCAAAAGAAACTGCAGTAAACAACTACAGCAATCTACTATGTGACAAACCCAAAGACATCAACCTCTGGGATAAGAACTCACTATTTGACAAAAATTGTCTGGAAAACTGGAAAATAATATGGCAAAAACTATGCATAGATCCACATCTCACACCCTATACCAAAATAAGGTCAACATAGGTTCAGGATTTAGACATAAAGATAAATTAATAAAACCAAAAAACTCTATCTATCTGATCTATGGAAAAGAGATAAATTTAAGACCAAACAAGAATTAGAGCACATTATAAACTACAAAATGAATGATTTTGACTATATTAAATTTAAAAGTTTTTGTACTAATAAAATCTATGCTGTTAAAATTAGAAGAAAAGCAGAAAGTTGGGAAACAATCTTCACAACCAGGAGTTTTGATAAAGGTCTCATTTCTAAAATATATAGAGAATTGCATCATTCTCCAATTGATAAATGGTCAAAGGATATGAACAGACAGTTTACAAATGAAGAAATTAAAGTTATATATAATCATATGAAAAAATGCTCCAAATCACTATTGCTTAGAGAAATGCAAATTAAAACAACAATGAGGTATCATCTCACACCTAATAGATTAGCCCATATGAGAAAAAAGGGAAGATGATCAATGTTGGAGAGGTTGTGGGAAGATTGGAACATTGATGCATTTCTGGTGGAGTTGTGAATGGATCCAAATTTTCTGGAAAGTACTCTGGAACTATGTCCAAAGAGCAATAAAACTATTCATACCCTTTGACCAACAATTCCAGTTCTAGGATTATATGCAGAATAAATTGTAAAAAATGGGAAAAGTCCTACATGTTCCAAAATATTAATAGCAACCCTTTTTGTAGTGGCAAAGAATTGGAAATTGAGGGGATGCCCATCAGTTGGGGAATGGCTAAACAAGCTATGATGCATGAATACTAGGGAATACTATTGTTCTATAAGAAACAATAAATGGTCGTACTCTAGAGAAGTGTGGAATGCCTTATGGGATCGGATGCTGAGTGAAGGGAGTAGAGTCAAGAGAACTATGTATACATCAACAACATTATGAGATGAACAACCTTGATGGACAGAACTCCTCTTGACAGTCCAGAGAGCTAGGACAACTGAATTAGACTGGTTATGGACTATATTAAACCCAAGCAGAGGAAGAAAAAACAAAACAAAACAAAACAACCAGAACAAAAAACACCCCTACCGAATCTGATGAACACTTTATAAAAAGTATCTCTTATGTATCTTTTTCCCTTAATCCTAATTCCTCATGATAAAAATTACTAATTTGTAAATATGTTTAACAAAATATGTATGTAAAATGCTAACCTGACTATTTCCTATTGAGGGGAGGGTGGGAAGGAAGGAAGGGTGGAGGGAAATTTTGTAACTTGGAAATATGCATGTACAAATAAAAATAATAAATCTCTATTTTCTTTTACACCTACATTCCTGGTTCAAAAGAATGATTCTTCACAGGCCAATAATCGATCAATTGGCAATAGTATGATCTAAGAAAAAGTGTGGTCACCCTTCTCCTGGTCTACATCCAGGTTTATAACTCAAGAAAGGCCCTGCTCCCCTGTAGCTTCAAGGACTAGTACCTCTTTTGGCCCTGAGACTAGAACCAGGTCCCCTTCTCTCCTGTTGCCAAAAGTATTATTGCTCCTCTCTTCTTTGGAAGTGATACCAGGTCTCCTGCTCCTTTGTGAGCAACCACAAGTGCTCTTCTCCACCCTGGTATTGTACTCCCAAACGCTCCTCTCTGTCTTGGAACTAGGACAAGGATAAAGACTTCTGTTCCTGTGGCAACAAGTGCTAATGTTCTTTACCCTAGAATTGCAATCAAGAACTATATATGGGTAATACAATAGGTTCCTGAACTCAGGGCAGAAAAGGGTCCTCTATAATCTCTTTTTGACCATTTGTTCAATCTCTTTGCCATCTCTGGATTGAAAACTTCCAAGGCTACTGCTGCTACTGCTGTTGCAGCCACCTCCAAGGCCTGCTACTACAGTTCAGTTCCAACCCCAGCATTGAAGACCACTCCTGACAACTTTCTACATTGTTTTGAACTGGAAAAATATCTCACACTGATTTTTTTTATTGGACACAGAATTCTATTTGAAGCATTATTTTTAAATTGTTTGTAGAGGAATATTGAGAGAGTTAAGTTAGGTTGTTCCTCTGCTTCAACATCTTGACTTCAGTACCTCAGCTTTATGAGTTCTTGATCATCTAAGAGATACTGCTTAAACAGTTCAAGGGAAGTCACTGACAAAAATAGGCCCTATCACATCTTACTTGCCTGCCTGAACATTACAGATTCATTCCCTTGGGCATGAAGACTCCAAGATTCCACTGTTAAAAGGAACTCTGGGGGAAACTAAGTGGCTCAGTAGAGCACCCCCTCTGAAATCAGAAGGACCTGAGTTCAAATTTGACCTCAGATATGGGACATTTATTTGTTTTGTGATTCTGAGCAAGTCACTTATTCCAAATTACCTAACAAAACCCCCCAAGACAAACAAACAAACAAGAAAGGAACTCCCCCTGGAGCCACAATACATTAAACCATTTTCAGTCATGGTTGTCTAAGCCTGAACCGTATCATATTCTCAATTTTCAGGTTCCTGAGACTTTAGGTCCTAATGGAACAGGACTTAGGACACTTGGATTTTGTTAGGAAAACAAGTGGACTAAGTTCTGAGTATGAGATGGGATAGAATAGTGCTGGAAATGTATAATAAAAAATACTAATTATTTTGTTGTAAATCAAATGAATATAGTGTTATAAATATCTAAAAGATCTGGAAATGAAACAACTGACACTCAGCTTCCTTAGAGAGAATAAGTAAGCCAAAGAACTCTATATACAAAGAGAATGGTGTCACACAGTCTGATGCTTATATAAATTCCTTCCTTTCAATTCTGAAATCTTGTGATCTGTTCTTTTGTTTTCGTAGGCTATCTTGGCATTTTTGGGGGGTGGAAAGGGCTTAAGAAAATGTAAGAGTATTTGCTACTTGTTGACAAGATAAAAGAATTGTAAATAACTTAGCTTTTTCTTTCTCTTCCTATAAAGAAAACCAGAAAACAATAAAGATCTTTAAGAGAGTGACTCTAATTTGAATAAAAACTCAAGAAATGATATAATTCATTGTTGAAAATTAATTACAATCATGAATATAATATGCTCTTGAAATGAAAATTATTCCTTTGCTAAGCATCTACAAGAGATGTAGTCTCATGTCTCAAATAGATAAAATAATCTTCACAGCCTGGAGAAATGCACAGAAAGGTGAACAGAAGAGGCAAAGAAGAATGTTGTCAAGATAATCATTATCTTTTTCAATTAGAGAGAGATAGGGTGGTTGTGATAGGATGGGAAGGCAAACCTGATTGTCAGTGAACTTTCTCTTGGTAAAGAATCCAGATCATTGATGGAGTGCCTTCTTTTCCTTTATTAATTTCTCTTTCCCCTCCTTTTTTATCTGAAGGGAAAGATGTTTAAATCCAGTGTTCTGTGTCTCCTTTCAAATTGTAATTTACTATTCTAATAGTATTTTAAATCTGATTTTCTGTAGATAAAAGACAAGATTTATCTTAAGTGTTTTGCAAGTATGCTTTTAATTGCATGCTTAGAATGCCAACTGGGAAGCCTTTGGCTGTTGAAATACACAGATTTTAATTGGCTGGGAAGTTTACTTTTCAGCTTAGTGGCAGAGGCCACTTGGGACTTTACAAGCTGTTATAATTGCATTAATAATCAGTGCAAAAGGGGACTGGTGAGTAGACTTAGTGTACTTGGCTGATGCAATCTCCTCATTGAAGAGGCTGAAAAACTTTTTGCTGGACAGGCATGATAACATGTAATGAATGGACCCTGCATCTCAATTTGGAGAATATATACTCATTCTATAACTAGCTCCATTCTGCTAACCACCTGATAAAAAAGACTCTGCTACTGTTGCCACTAGATTTGAGTTTGATTCTGCCTGTGAAGAATCACGATTCAGATCCAGGAATTCAGGTGTGGAAAGAAAAATAAAGACTTATTAAAAGAAGTTACAACACATAAGAAACTGATAGGTAGAGACAGTGAGAAAAGAATAGTTAAACAGAGTTGACTGGGCCAGAGTCAGAGAGGACTGGTCTCTAAAGGAGGTCCCACCCAGATTTTTATGGTCTTGCCATGGGAGACCTCCTCCCAATTTAACAAGATTTAACAGCTTTTAAGATTACAAATTTTGCTTCTACTACATTCATAATTCTCTACATCTTTTCCTTGCATCACTACTGGTCACATAATTAGGTCTGGGGTGGATACAAAAGGTATTAACTGAGCAATAAGAGAAGGGGGTCCTCATTCCTGCCTGAATGTGTTTACATGAGGAAGCAAGGACTCAATTCTTGGTGGGCAGAGAGGTCTCATTCACTCATTTATTTATGTCACCATAGGGGCCATGTAATTCAAGAGTTAAAAAGCCAGATTGTGCAGAAGTTCTTAGCAACTGACCCTGTTGTGAGCCCAGAGTAATAGAAATATAGGTCCATTAATCCATTTATAGTACCAAATATTATGGGGCAAATATGATCTGAAACCTCTTGAATCTGAGCCAACTCTCCCAAAAGATTGAGGAGGGATTCCCTCTCCTCACTTCTAATGCTAAAATACCTTAAAGTAATTATATCTTGCTACAATCTCACAGTAAATATATCTTTCCAAAAGTGAATTAATGGTAATTTGTTAAGTAGAAGTTGGGTCTAATCACTAATTGTTACACATAAGGCCACACACTTATAATGCAAGATTGAGTCAATAGTATTAGGGGAAGCCATCCCATCACCTTGCAGAGGTATCATAGAGTGAGTTCAGTCTTGGTACACTAGTATTAAGAGTATGGTTTTTGGGGTGGCTAGGTGGCGTAGTGGATAAAGCACCAGCCTTGGAGTCAGGAGTACCTGGGTTCACATCTGGTCTCAGACACTTAATAATTGTCTAGCTGTGTGGCCTTGGGCAAGCCACTTAACCCTATTTGCCTTGCAAAAACCTAAAAATAGAAAAAAAAAGAATATGGATTTTTTTTCAGCCAGTCCACATTATCACAGGAAAGAATTCTTATGAATCTGGACTAATGAGAATGGAGATAAGCTAGTCATTGTTCATAGTTTTAGCAGGTCACTTGATCAAGGATGCCAGGGACAGACAGATAGACAGAGACAGAGAGACAGAGAAACAGAGACAGTCAGAGATTGAGAGAGACACACACACACACACAAACACACAAACAGAGTGAAACAGAGACAAAGAAATGAGAGAGACAGAGACAAAGAGAAGCAGAGAGAGAGATTTAAGGAAGGTTAATACTTAAAAAAAATTACAACCAGGGTCAAATTTGTTTTGTTTTGTTTTTTAGGTTTTTGCAAGGCAAATGGGGTTAAGTGGCTTGCCCAAGGCCACACAGGTAGGTAATTATTAAGTGTCTGAGGCCGGATTTGAACCCAGGTACTCCTGACTCCAGGGCCGGTGCTTTATCCACTGCGCCACCTAGCCACCCCTACAACCAGGGTCAAATTTATGGACAAAAAGAAACATAAATGCAATCAAGAAAGGATTCAACTCTTTCCATTCCCAGAAAGAAGGGTACTCCCAGCCATTGTGTTCAGGAAATAACACTTGATTTGGGGTCAGAAGATCTGAATGTAAGAATTGGTTCCAACATATATTACTTCTTTGTTTATATCAAAATTTATTGTTCCACTGTATTCCTATAGCATTAGGTTGTGTGTCATTTATTTGGCATTTAGTTTATCAATCAATTAATCAGCTACATTTATATTAAGCTTATAGGATTTGCTAGGCACTTGGATAAATGCTGGAGGCAAAAGACAGTCCTTGCCCTCAAAGAGCTTACTATCTAGTAGGAGAAACAATAAGCAAACAATTATGTACAAAAAAAGGTTTATACTGAATAAATGAGAAATAATCAAAAGAAGAAAGGCTTTGGAAAGGTTGGGAAAGTTTTCCTGTACAAGATAGGATTTTAGTTAGGACTTAAAGGAAGCCAGGGCAGCCAGTAGGCAGAGATGAGAGCCAGGAGGGAGAGCATTCCAGGCACCTGGGATAGCCAGAAAAAAACACCCATGGCCAAGACGTGAAGGGTCTTATTCAAGGAACAGCAAAGAGCCATTGTCACTGGATAGAAGAGTATGTGGCAGGGAGTAAAGTATAAAAAGACTACAAAAGTAGGATGCTAACTTCTTTTGTGAAAGTCCCTTAAAGAGAGGATATGTTGAAATTATTGCCTTTTTTTTTCCCCTGCAGCACATAAAACAGAGCTTTGTATGATAGGTACATATTAAATATTTGTTGGATGAAATTAAAATATAAGTATGTGCAAATTTCTGCTTATACATATATTTTTCAAGTATATATCAGAACTACCAGAGTATATTGTAAATTTAAACCTAGGAAGGAAAAAAATGTGATGTAGAAAAATGCTCCTCACTTGAACAAAAAAGAATTGGCTTCTAGCCAAGACACTTTGCACTAACATGCAAGTTATTTTATTTCTCACAAGAGACTAAAAGAAATACATCATCAAGACTCAATTTTCTCATGTGTAAAATGGGAATGATAATACCAGCCCAGTTTATCTCTGAGGATTGTCATGAGGATCAGATGAAATACTGCATGTGAAAATTAGAAAATGCTATGAAACTAAAGATAATTGTTACTTAAGGTTTGGGATTATGTTTAAAGTTCTTTTTTTATCTCTCTAATAGGTAGTATAGTGCTTTACATCTAATAAATGCTTAACAGATGTTTACTGACTATAATATAAAAGCATGATGTTTTTCTTTAAGTATTAATCATCTTTTTTAATTTAATTTAATTTTTTTATTCTCATTTTGTACAAATGGTTTTTTTTACATTAATAAAATATTCTTGTTTAAGAGTAAACAAAATACCCCTCCCCCCATGAATATAGACTCCCTTGGGTGACAAGTAAAGGGGAGAGAAAAAAAATTAAAATAAAAAAAATAATAGTAATAATTGTAGGTATGGCCAGGTGGCAAAATGGATGAAGCACCAGCCCTGGAGCCATGAGCACCCGAGTCCATATCCAGCCTCGTAAACCCAATAATCACCCAGCCATGTGACATGCAAGCCACCCGATCCCCACTGCTCTGCAAAAACCAAAAAAAAGACCTAAAATAAAATGAAATAGTTATAATAGTAGGGTGGATAGACAGAGTAATAATAGTAGGGTGGCAGACAGAGCATTGGCCCTTGAGCCAGGAGCACCTGGGTCCAAATCCGGCCTCAGACACCCAAAGATCAGCCTGCTATGTGGCCCCAGGCAGGCCATCCAGCCCTACTTGCCCTGTACCCTCCCCCAAACAATAACAATAAAAAATGTGCTTCAGTCTTTGCTCCAACACCAACAACTCTGTCATGGGTGGATCACATTCTTTATGATAAGTCCATCACAAAAGTTACTTCCATATTTTTCCAAAATTGCCATTGCTGATCGCAACTCCCTCCTTTCTTATTTCTCCACTACCATGTACTCTATTTTCTCTCTCCTTTCATTCTGACTCTGCTGTAGGGTCGCTGAGTGGTGCAGCAGACAGATCCCTGGTCCTGGGGCCAAGAAGCCCTGAGCCCCCATACCACCCCTTAGGCCCAGCATCCACCTGGCCCTATGGTCCTGGACAGGCCTTCCAATCCCAGCCCCTTGCAAGAAGTAAAAAAGAAAATGTGTTATATCTGACCACTCTCCCCCCATGGTCCATCCTCTCCTCCTTTATTCACATCCCCACCCCTTCCCCCTGCTCCCCGCTCCTTCTTACTCCAGATGCCTATACCCCATTGAGTATATTTGCTGTTTCCTCTCCTAGTCACCTCTGATGAGAGCAAAGGTTCCCTCATTCCCCCTTGCCTCCCCACCTTCCGTATCATTGCAATAGCTCATTGTAATAAAAAAAATCTTATTATATGAAATATCTTGGCCTATTCCCTCTCTCCTTTTTCTTTCTCCCATTACATTTCCATTTTTTTCTATTGACTCCATTTTTACACCACATTTTATCTTCAAATTCAGCTTTCTCCTGTGCTTCAACTATAAAAGCTCCCTCTACCTGATCTATTAACTGAGAAGGTTCAGTATTATCAGTGTCATTTTTCTATGCAGGAATACATGCAGTTCATCATCATTAAGTCCCTCATATTTTTCCCCTCTCCTCCAATCTCCATGCTTCACCTGAGTCCTGCATCTGAAGATCAAACCTTCTGTTCAGCTCTGGCCATTCCAAAAGGAACATTTAAAATTCGCCTGGTTCATTGAAAGTCCATCTTTTTCCCTGGAAGAGGACATTCAGCCTTGCTGGGTAGTTCATTCTTGGCTGCATTCTAAGCTCTTTTGCCTTCCTGTATATTATATTCCAAGCCCTACGAGCTTCCAATGTACTTGCTGCTAAGTCCTGTGTGATCCTGACTGCAGCATCATGATATTTGAACTGTGTCCTTCTGGCTGCTTGTAATATTTTCTCTTTGACTTGGGAGTTCTGGAACTTGACTATAATATTCCTAGGGGTTGGTTTTTTGGGATCTCTTTCTTGGGGGATCGGTGGATTCTCTCCATTTCTATTTTGCCCTCTGCTTCTAGAATATCAGGGCAATTTTCCTGTAGTAATTCTTTTGAAAATGATGTCAAGGCTCTTTTCCTGATCATGACTTTCAGGTATTCCAATAATTTTTAAATTATCTTTCCTAAGTCTGTTTTCCATATCAGTTGTTTTTTCAATGAGATATTTCACATTTTCTTCTAATTTTTCATTTTTTTGGTTTTGAAGTATTGATTCCTGATTTCTGTTAAATTCATCAATCTCCCTGAATTCTATTCTTTGTCTGAAGGATTTGTTCTCCTCAGAGAGTTTTCTTATCTCTTTCCATCTGCCCAATTTTGCTTTTTAAGGCATTCTCCTCAATAACTTTTTTGAACGGTTTTATCCATTTGACCTAAGCTGGTTTTTAGCATGCTATTTTCTTCAGCATTTTTTTGGATTTCCTTGACTAAGCTGCTGACTTCATTTTCATGTTTTTCCTGCATCTCTCTCCTTTCTTTTCCCAGTTTTTCTTCCAACTCCCTCATTTGATTTTCAAAATCTTTTTTGAGCTCTGTCATAGCCTGAGCCTAATTTCTGTTTGTCTTGGAGTCTTTAGATGCAGGAGCTTGTGCTTCCTCATCTTCAGACTGAGTATTTTCATCTTGGGCTCATTTGCAAAATATTTCTCAATGGTCTTCCTTTTGTTTCTCTGCTTGCTCATTTTCCCAGCCTGGGCCTGGTTTTGGGGTGCTTCCTGAGCTTTTGGGACACTCCCACAAGGGTTTCAGTGTGTGAGGTTCTGTCCTCCCTCCTGGTCTGTGAATGACCATAAGCACCACCCTCTGCCATGGGGCTGAGGTGGGGGGGGGCCCTGCTGTTCTATGGGGGGGCCTAGACTGCAATCAGGATCTTAATGTGGTCAGAGCCCCAGAGTCCTGTTCCAGGGGCAGAGGACAGAGCTCTGCAGTTTCTCTCTTCACTTCCCTCCCTCAGCTCAATGGGCTCATGCTCTGGGGGCTCCTGCTTACCAGCTGCCCCTGCTTCTGTTTCTGGATCTGAGCTGCAGAAACACCAAGCTACTCTCTGCATGCCCAGAGGGCTGGGCTCCACCTGCTCACTCTGGCAGAGGTCCCCAGCTGTTCCCACACTTTGTGCCCAGTGCTCCCCCCGGGGTGCAGCTCAGGAGACTCCCCACTGCTGTGAACCGTGGCTCCCAGCTCCCTGGGGCTGCCTCCGGGTAGCTGATGTTCTTTCACTCTGGTGGGCCAACCCTCTGGCGGGCCGCCCCTCCGACCCCGGGGAGCAGAGCCTTTCTGCTCTTTTCCAGGTTACCTTGAGTAGGAGAACTGCCTCACTGGGTCCCTTTGTGGGTTCTGTCTCTTGAAAGTTTAGTTAGAATCCTTAGTTTCAAGTTTTATCAGAAAGCGCCTAAGACTCATCCCTTCTTGTCGCCATCTTGGCTCCACCCCCTCTCATATTAATCATCTTAACTCTATATATTTATCCTGTATTGGGGGGAATAAAGAATGCTTCCATTTTCTCCATTGTGCTCAAATTTTATAATAATGCTACTTGCTAGTATCTTTGTGGAACTGTCACAGTTTTATACTTAGTATAGTGAAAAGAGTAGAGAATTAGGAGGATAGACTGTGAGATTTTGTACAACTCCCCTAACTTGTCTATGTCTCAAGATCCTAACTTATAAAGTATATACAATGGAGGAGAGTAAAAGGGAAAAAACCCTCACTTTTTTCTGATGCCCTGAGCAAGAGGCATGGTGCCAATAAAAAGAATTCTATCCCCTTAATACCTTGGGCCTAAGATGTAGATTTTTATTTGAGGAGAGTTGAGATTTATGGGAACATGATATTGCCACTATCCTTCCAGGCTTCCAGGTTCACAAAATTAAAGCTTTCTTTGATTAATCCTTCTCCCTCAAACTCCATATTCAGTTATGTCCCAAGTTTTGTTGACCTTATCTTCACAGCACCACTTTAATCCATTTCCTTCTTACTACTTATACAGCTAATACCCTCATTCAGGCTCTACCACCTATGAAAGCTCTGGTGTGGATCTGGACATGAACTTCCAAGAGTCAGGTCGAGTAGAAAACATACCCAAACACACAAGGTTGGGGTGTAAAAATCTAGTAAATTTACTTTGGAAAGTTAAGACTTTTTATAACAAAAACTTATCTCAGGAATGACTGGTTAAAGGAGACCCAGTTTCACAATTTCCTGGGTAAATTTACAATATTTGTTCTTAGAAATCTGCATACTTTTCTACCAGATAAACCTTTTATAACCACCTCCAGAGCCACAGGTCAGGGTTCACAGGAAAGTCAACAAATCCATACAATGAGCAATGATACATACATATCTCTGATAGAAAAGGTCATGAAGGATATGTGTAAATCACTCCCCCGGCTGGCCCTCTACAGATTCCCCCTTCTTAGACATGCTGAAGCTTTAGATGGTGTGTTAGGGCATCTATATTTTGTCCCAGTGAAAAAAGACATTTAAAACAAATGGGAATAATACACAATATCAATAATAATGCAAAGATACCAGGAAGCATGATCATTAATAGGCTCGTAAAATGAAAAGGATGAAACCTATTAACAGAGTTAAACGAATTATCAATATCTGAGTCCATTTCCATTCTAGGTACCAATACAATATCATTAACGATTTTATGCAATTGATTCATATCCATAGTTATAGAATCATTATACCATATTCCACTCAAATAACCTTTTATATTATCCCATGGAATAAGTGAAGTATTATATTTTAAAGGAGTAACACATATAGCAGAAAATTTATAATCACATTGCAACTGTCCCTTATGTTCATTACAAAGGTTTGTAACACATTAATCAAATGATAAAGATCTTTATTAACTCTCTCCTGAGCATTTTCTTGTAATTCTTGAATATATTTAGCTTCCATGTTTTCTTTATTCCCCACTTGTACAGAAATAGGCACTGAAATGGCTGCTATAATGGCTGCTATGATACTTAATATTCCAAACACAATGCAACTAATGCATCTCTTTTGCCTAATTTTCTTAATACCTTTTCTAAGAACTCATCAGAAGAAGATATATACCAGCCTTCCACCTTGGTGAGTATTATAGCAAATTTTGGTTTTCTTATCATGAAAGCAACATCATCATCCATCACTTCCTTATTTATACATGATCAAATAGTGCAATTGTAACAGTTAACATTATACCCCCCTTTTTTCTCTGATAATATTGGCATCTTTGAAAGATCCTCTCATGAAGGCAATATCTGGTCCTGTGCATGCAGTCACAATTTCTTTTCTGCATAAGATGTTTTGTCCAACATCTTATTCCATTGTATATACCTTATCTCATCTATAGATGCTATAGCCTTCCCTATCTGAATTAGCTAATCCAATTTCTAGGTATATAATTGGTTTAATACCCAACAGAACAATTCTATCAGGAGAATTCCACACTTGTAGCAAAATAGAATGATCATAAATTCTTCTATTAGGGTATGACAGGAAACCCAATGTGGAAAACATTCATTTTTGAAATCCCAAGCATGTAAATTTAAACAAGGAGGTTCTGTAGGAAATATCTTTCTTCCTTCAATACTTTCTACAAATGTAATTCCTGATATTTCTAAGGTCCTAAATGCTCCCATGTTATAAATATTTGGATGAGATGAATGATTAGTTTTACTAGATTTAACACATGGTTCAATAATACATGTTTTACAAAAACATATAGGTGTCACAATATTTAAAACAGAAAAATTATGCCTAACTTTTCTTCTCAGCATCTCTTCTTTGATATCTCCAGTAGGAACTTTGTTATATCTCAAATAATCTGCAGCTTCCCCTATTAAAACAATTTCAGCCATACTCTCTCCCCATTGTAGAATAGTGACCCATGGAGGGTTTTGAACATAAGTCCAATATTCAATTCCTTTTGCAGTCCCCAAATTGTTCATGAGTCATAAATTGTCCCATAAGTCCATGACATATTCTCCTCTCATCTTTTCCTTTTCAATTTCTTAAGTGTAAGTTATTCATTTTCTATATTATTTAATTCATCTGGTCTACACGGTCTGATGTTTCTTTCTTTCTTTTTTTTTTCAAGGTTTTTGTAAGGCAAATGGGGTTAAGTGGCTTGCCCAGGGCCACACAGCTAGGTAATTATTAAGTTTCTGAGGCCAGATTTGAACCCAGGTATTCCTGACTCCAGGGCCAATGCTCTATCCACTGTACCATCTAGCCACCCCGATCTGTTTCTTTCTGGTACCCAGGAAGTTTCTCCTTCTGTGGACAAAACAGAAGCATACCCTCAACCCAGGTTAATAATTGATCCAGTCATTTTCACGTGACCATGCCCTTCTCTTCATGTTGTATATCCTTTAAAAAATCTTTCTGCAGCTGTTAATTGTTTATCATTCAATGCTAAAAAATTCATGGCATATAAGACAAGATTTATTCTCTTCTTTTGTTTCCTCTTTGTCCCTATATATTCCCCTTTCTTTTGCACTTCCAGAAATCTCTGAAGATCTTTATGTTTTCTTTCTACTAAAGTTTGACCAGTGGGGCTATAGGGAATGCCTCTATGTTTTAAATTGTAATATAGGCAGAATTGTTTAAATGCCATAGAAGTATATTGAGTGCCACTATCTGTTTTTATGGATTTTGGTATTCCTGCAATAGCAAAAAAATGGAATAAATGATCAGTCACACCTTGTGTGGCCTCTGAACTTTATGCTATTGCCATTGAATATGCACTTGATCTTAGCCAAAAAGCCAAGAAGCGATATTGCCATTGTATATGAACTAAATGTATCTACAGTAACATGAATGAATTTCATTTTTCCAAAAGATGCATAATGAGTCACATCCATCTGTCACAATTCATTAGGAACTTGGCTTCTAGAATTCTTAGAATAGTTTGGAGGGATAGGTAAATATGGAATGCATAGTTCACATTCCTTGCTTGCTCTCTAGAGGCATTCTGATGAAATTTTTTGTGACACTGCCTAGTTTGCTCTTCTACTAAGCTTATAAGAAGTGGAAAGGTTAATTGATCAGCCCTATGATTGCCTTCATATATAGGCACAGGCAATCCAGTGTGGGAATGTATGTATTATCAATCTCATTATTATAGAGATTATGTCTATCTCTTATAACTTCTTATAACTCTTTAAAGAGTTGATATAATTCTTCATCAGTGCTATGTTTAACAAAAGCTGTTTCTAAGTATCTGACCACATGATAACTATACTTACTATCTGTAAAAATGTTAAGGGTTTGTGGCTGTTCTACTAATACCATTAATTGGGCATATAATTCATTCTTTTGTTTTGATTAAAAAATAATTTTTTAATTGCATTTATGCTTGGACCTACAGGTCTAGAATAAAGTCCATCATAATGTTTAAAAATTTCAGGAAACCTAGACTGTCATAACTTCAGATGTTTCCCTCATCACCTCTACAGAGCAATCAATCATTAACTCCGGGGTTTGACATCATTACAGTAAAATAGCTTATGTTGATAAAACTAGATCATATAATTTTTCAACATCTTGCTCCTCAGTAAATTACCTAACTATGGGTTACATAATTTTCAATTTCCCAATCATTTTTCAAAACCTCTCACATTTATTCAGTATTATTGGAAATAATTGCAGTTAAGCTATATACTTCCCAATTTCTTATACAACCTTCTAAGGTTACCATTTTTGCTTAAGATTAAACATGGGGTGGCTAGGTCGCACAGTGGATAGAGCACCGGCCCTGGAGTCAGGAGTACCTGGGTTCAAATCCGATCTCAGACACTTGATAATTACCTAGCTGTGTGGCCTTGGGCAAGCCACTTAACCCCCTTTGCCTTGCAAAGTTAAGAATTTAATGTTTAATCTTTTAACTTACATAAACACAATATTTCCATGCTGACATTTCATTCTCTTAAATATCTATTCTCTAAATATCTGTTACACATAAATTTCTTTCACATCTCTGTTTTATAAGCTTATTTTCCTCTAGTTCAAATACACTCCTATTTTCAAAAAAGAAAATAAGATTATATGAATCTAGTTTTATATATATAAAATAACTCCAAAAAATCCATTGTAAAACTTTTACCAATGCCAGGGTTACAGGATAACATATATAATTTCTTCTTTTTAAATAGCAGATATTACATAAGTTATTTTGATCTTACATATAAATATTCCCTTTAAGAAACACTAGGTGGAAGAGTACAGCTTTTCACAATCTCTCTGAGCCAAAAGACCTTGAGAAATATAACCTTGTTGTCAAGGTATTCTCCAGTTTTCTTATAACAAATCTTTACAAAGGTGATGGGTGATCAATTCATCCATTGTTTGAAATTGTAACAGAATCTTAAAGTTTCAAAAAATTGTCTGAATCTGTTCTTATACAAAGTTTACTAATTATACATAACACATTTCAATTTAATGTATATTCCCTTTACTCTCTAAAACTCTGTAATACATAAAAATTTCTTGAGAACAGATGTTTCTAAAATCCCTCTTTATGATTACAAGATTTTCTTTATAGTTCTCTTAATAATCTTATACATTCCAAATTCATATTCAAAATTACCTTATTTTCCTTTTCAAAATATAAGTTTGCAAATCCTTCTTATCTGTCTCAGTGCTATTCTAACTTATCAATGCTCTAACTTAAAAGAGCTTTCCATCCTCACTGACACAATGATGTTCTGGCAATTGAACATTCCTTAAATTTTTTTAATTTTTTTAATTTTTTTTTAGGTTTTTGCAAGGCAAAGGGGGTTAAGTGGCTTGCCCAAGGCCACACAGCTAGGTAATTATCAAGTGTCTGAGACCGGATTTGAACCCAGGTACTCCTGACTCCAGGGCCGGTGCTTTATCTACTGTGCCACCTAGCCACCCCAGAGATTCCTCACATTTTGAGATATCTAGGTAGTATGCACTAATTATTTACCTTTACTCCTTGTTAAACCCCCCCCCAATTTTTATTTCATATATATATATATATATATGTATATATATATATACATATATATATATATATATATATATATATATATATATATATCTTAACAAGGTAATTAAGACCAGTCCAAAAACTAATTTTAGGGACAATTTCAATTGTTCCTAAGTCCCTTATAAGTATAATTTGCTAAATCAGTAAATACAATTCTATTAGTCTATCAGACCAGAAAAGAGATAACAGAAAATAAGAGAAAATAATAGAACCTCTTCTCCTCCAAAAATAACATGATTCTCAGGAAAATTTCCTTTTTTTGGCACCAATCATGAGTTTTTGGAAAAAAAGATCTAATTTCGAAAGGAGAGAATGGAAAGAAGATTGGTCACTCAGAACACAGAGACATGACAGCAGGCCGGAGAGACAGCAGAGAGCTTCTCTCTCTGTCTGTATTTTAAAACAAACATATATAGACTCATAAACGGAGCATTTAGAACTAGATAGGCCCTCCAAAAAAATCCGGGGAAACCCCACTCTGCTCAAACTAGAGGGTCCCTTTAAATATTACTCAAAGACAAAAAAACAACAGGATACCAGATAAACAAAACAAACAAACACCAAAAAAGGTGATAAATCTTCCAAGAGGAAAAATGCAGAGAACATTCTATTTTTCACAATATATTTTTCATTCAGAGGTTTTGATATCTAACACTTCTTGATTTTAACTATAAATAACTATAACTTTTTGAGAAGGCAAACAGTCACTCAAAAATCCCTCAGCCTAATTGGAATATTCCCTGTCCCCTTTCAGTTTAGAGTAAATCAAATAGCTTCTTTTTAAAGGAATGGTCCTAAATCTTTTCTGGGAGAGGAGTCTTCTATTTTTAAATCCTCAATCCTCCCATTATTTTCTGTAATAATCAAATTATGTACTTTAAAATGAACCTGATTATCTTGTCTTTTTGAAATTAAATAGCATTTTTAACATTTTATTTTAATTTTATCAAGTCTTCATGAAACAATTCTCTCTCTTATCTAGTGCTTTTTCTTAATTCCTCTCTCAGTTAACTTCAAGAGCTGGATAAAGGAGCCAAGAGTAAACAAGCTGTATGATCTCTCACACCCATTGTCTCCTTCTTTTTCAGGCAATTTTAACCATGCCTGTTCATGTGCCTGTAAATTATACCCAATTTGATCGTCTACTCCTACCCATGGACCAGTGTTAGAGAACATTTCAAATGTTATTCTTAACCCTGCTGTTTCATATCTTTTAGCCTGACTAGTACAATTCTCAAAAAATTCAGTTTTCCATATTAAGTAATCTCCTGGTGTAAGAGCAGTTTTTGCCATTGTGGTCCAATCTTCTGGGGCTAATATTTGTCTACCTAATATTTCTATTATATTAAAAACATATGAACTGGTGTTACCATAGGTGCTTGTTGCTGATTTTAATTCTCTAAATGTTTTAAAAGCTAAATTATAGTATTCTCTCAAAACAATCCCTGGAATCTTTGGATCAGGTCTCTCAAGCATGGGAAAAGAGAACAATAACTCTCTCATGAACCATGGAATCACTGCTTTTTGAATAGCATTTATCTGCCCCTTATCTCTGTTAGTGTTTTCTTCTTTAGACCATAAAGGAGCAGAAGGTAGGTTATTAGAGTTAGGAAGAGGTGGAGCTGGTTGGGGAGCTGCCACAGCTGCGGCAGCCTGAGGGGGTGGGGCCCGGCATCCTGGAGACTCTCCAGTACAAGTTCCTAAAGCAAGAGCCAGGAGGAGGATTCTCCTGGGAAGGTATTGCCTCTCTTTCCAACCCAAGGCAGATGGGGTCAGGAGATGGCATTGGAGGTAAAAGCCACCACATTTTTATTCTTATCTTCCTGCTGAATAGTTTAAACATCTGCATCAACTTTCAATATCCTCTGAGCCAAAGGAACATCTCCAGGTGGAGTCAGGCAGAATTTTAAAATATTCCACAATGAAAAGATTCCTATAGGAAATGTCTCCTGACTTTCCTGTTTAAAATGTTCACTCATCTGTTTCTCTACTCATCTGTTTTCCCATTTTTCAATACTTAGTATTCCTTCTTCTGGAAACCAAGGACAACATTTTTGTATACATTCAATAAATTCTTCCAATTGTTTTGTTGTTATTAACCAGCCTCTTTCTTTAATTATCTGCTTTAGCACTTTCAAATAATGTCCTCTATCCTTAGACTGTCCCTGTCCCATTTTAATGCTCTCTGTTTTAGACCTGATGAAAAAGTAAAAAAAAAAATTATTTCCCTTAATTACCTGCTGTCTCTTTAAAAGCACTCTTGACCCACAGGTGTCCAGACTTTATCTTTCCTTTCAAGATTGATTCCCCTCCAGGTTCCTCTGTCCATCTGTCCATCCATCCATCCGTCAGTCCCTGTTCAGGCACCAACTACCACCTGTGATAGCTCTGGTGTGGGTCTGGACATGAACTTCTGAGCGTCAGGTTGAGTAGAATAACCATACCCAAACACACAAGGTTGGGATGTAAAAATCTACTAAATTTATTTTTGGAAACTCAGACTTTTTATAACAAAAACTTATGTCAAGAATGACCAGTTAAAGGAGACCCAGTTTCACAATTTCTTGAGTAAATTTACAATATTTGTTCTTAGAAATCTGCATACTTCCCTAACAGAAAAACCTTTTACAACTACCTCCGGAGCCACAGATTATCCCAGGTCAGGGTTCACTGGAGAGCCAACAAGTTCATACAATGACAATCATTCATATATACATATATATATGTATATGTATATGTATATGTATATGTATATATATGTATGTATAATGGAAAATGTCACCAAGGATATGTGAAAATCATTCCCAGAGGCTGGCCCTCTACAAGGTTACAATCAATTCTTTCATGGATTATTGCAACAACCCCCTAATTGGTCTCCCAACTGATGAACTCTCTCCTGTCCAATCCATCTGTCACATAACTGCCATATTGGTATTCCCAAAACACAGATGTCCTCATATTATTCCCTTTCTGAGAAATCTTCAATAGCTCTTTTCTCCTGCCTCTATGATAAAATATAAAGTCCTTTACCTAGTATTAAAAAGTCTCTTGTTTCCCCCTATGGTCTACTAAATGAATGCCCAAAGATCAATAGTTTCTAAACTTCTCATCCTAAAAATATTTTAATATTCACTTTCAACATATGAATATAACCCTTGGTTTCTCTGTATGTTAAGGAGAAATGAATGCTGGGGATGAAATCTGGCTTGCCAAAGTCAGAATTCTTTGTGTAACTGGCATCCAACCAAGACTGGGGCATTTTGTATACTATTGTAAATCTGATGTGACTGGATTGAGGGAGAGAATACTGAGCCTAATGCAATGCTGTGTATATACATGAGTAAGAAACTTAATGAGTTGGGATCACAGCTTCTTTGAGTAGAGACATATTTAGTTCACATGGCTATTTAGGAGAGATAGATGTGAAGAGAGAAACTGCACATGTAGGGGAAACTGCCTGCTTCACCTTGTTTTCCTAATGACTGTTGAAGTTGAACACCTTGGGGGAAACTGGGCTCTTTCCTTTGGTTTATATTCACTCCCAGCTGAAGGGCTCATTCACATATGTGTATGCTCCAATGCTTGCTTTCTATTTTGCCTGGATAAATAGATTTACTTGATATTTAATATTTTCTGATGACCTTTTGTGTAACCTGCATTTGTTGGGAAAAAGCTGAGTTGGCATGAGTAAGGCAAGGGTTACCATTTCTCTTAGTAAGTAATTTTCCTTGAGAAACTTTAAACATCGTTTTGCTAGTCCAGAGGTATTTAGTGCAAGAGAGTGGAAGATAGTTTTAATTCTAGCCTGATTCTCTTCATGGAGAATGGATAAATGAGTTCCCACTTCCTAATACTCCTGGGACCTGCTAACTCCTCTTCCTCTAAGCTCCCTATCAAAGCTTATTCTTGACTCTCCTTGTCTCTTGAGGTAAGCATGTGTCTGGAATGGGTTCAAATCTAGTTTGTATCTTCTTTCCTTTTTTTATAAAATCTTGTGAGATTTCAAAAAGCAATAGTTACGATTCCCCTGGTTAACGATGCAGCCACAGAGGAGTTACAGTAGCGAGTATCAACCATAGAAGTATACTGACCAAGTGAAATAGAGTGGCCTACAGAATACAGAAAATAAAGATCCCTCTTGGCACTGATCAGTCTGTGCTCAATAGAGGTAGATTGTAAAATAGCTAATGAGAAACCCTGTAGCAAAGCCTCTCATCTAGTTGTAATCATTATATGATTATTGCTTAGAATTTCCTTTTCTGTATTTGGGAAGAAAACTGCCTATTCCATATCTGATTTGTGTTTGTGTTCTGGGTACCATTTTATTTCCCTATCCTCATCATCTGCTGGGAAGTATCCCTTATATTAGAGTCACAAATAGAATTGTTCCTCAGGAATCCTTAGAAATCTGTGGTGTTGAAATTAGAATACCAGGAAACCTGAAAGCAATGAACCCAGAACAAATAGGAACTGGTGAAGCTCCCCACCCTCTTTGACCAGCCCTCCAGACACCTTTGGTGCCTGGCTAATGGCTGTGATAGATGATACAGACAATTTGGTCATTATTTCTCCTTATTTTTGTATCTCATTATCTCCTAATTGAAAATTAAGAATACAGTAGAAATGCTTGTTTTATTCCATAAATTCAAAATAAAATAAATAAAAGTGAAAAATTTTTAAAGAAAAAAAGGGACAGAGAGAATGGACTGTCTATAAGAATTCTGTATTGACTGGGAGCTCATAAACAATGTGACAGAGAATTATTGATTGTTCTATTGTATCAAAATTTCCAAAACAAAGTAAAAAATGTGCATCCTGTCCTTTAGTTTTCTTCTAGCCTAAAGGAATTGTGAACTTAACATTAGTATTGGAATCCTGGTGCATGCTGGGTGCTGAGTTACTCTACTTTCTTTCTTATTCTCTTTTGTGTTTGCTTAAAGAAATCTCTCTGGCATGAGTGGACCTAAAAGTGGTGACCAGAGAATGAATTCTACTTGGTGGGAGGACAAGGAAGATGGCTAAATAAAACTCATATTCTAAAAGTGTCTACAAACATCTATATTCCAAGGGTGAGTGCCTGGAGAGAGGTAGGAGTACCTTCCTTCATAAAGTAGTCCAGGTAAAACTTTTTTTTCAACTTTCAAGGAAATAAACCTCTAACCTTTCTTAAATATCCTGTTGGATAAATATTTATTTCTTTATTAATTATATATATCTCCTATTATATCACTGATATTATATATCAAAAAATCAAAAAATTCAGTATTTTTTTAAGAAATTAAATAAGTTAAATAAAATTTAATTCTAGAAACAATAGAGAGCCAATAGAAGTTACTGAATAAGGGAGTGACATAATGTCACCTCAGTTTTAGGAAAAACACTCAGACAGTTATGTAGAAAATGGATGATAAATGAAAGAGTCTTAAGACCATGGGACCAATTAGGAAACTACCCAGGCTAGAGGTGATAAGGGCCTAGAATAGAGTAATGAATATGCTGGGGATGGGAGACAAAGTAAAGGGAGATGGAGAGGAAAAGTGAGGGGGAAGACAAAGAATTTTGCCTATGTAGCTTTTCTGGAGACCATTAAAGTCACAAGAAGTAACCACAGAGATGCTATGCCTGGGGATAGATGTATGATTGGCCATTGTGAGAGGAACAGAGTAAGAAAATGTTGAAGGAGCTGGGTTAGTTGTATTGCAGACAATTCTATGATTAGCCATGGTGGAGAAAGGTCACTGTTCCCATCTTCTGATTGACTGATTACCATCCCTTGGTGTCAAGCCACAGCCACCTTGGGGTCATTCCATGTCCCTATATTAGAGACCCCTAACCGAGAGGATAAAAAGGGTCACATAGCTCTACTGGGTTCAGGTTTAATTAGAAGATAGCCTTCAAAGGTTACAGAGATGGGTATAAATGACATCAGAAATAGGGTTGAAAGCAGACAGGATCAGAGCTGAGATAGACACAGTAGCCACATCTTCTCTTATGATACTCATTATACCTCCAAAACATAGTAATAAATTTCTGTTCCCAGAGCAAGGTCATATGTCCCCTTCATCGTCCCAAGTTAAACCTGAGGAGTTGGGGGGAATCTCTGGTGCTATTGGCTGAAACCACCCACTAGTATGCTTGCCCCTGAGAACTATTTAGGCAGGCAGTCTCATGTCCTTTTACAAAGGGATATTTACTGAGTGGCACAGTTAAAACATTTAGTACCAAGCATCCTCCCAAGTCTGCAACACATTCTCCCTCAAAGTATGTGGAGATTCTAGGGGGAAATAGGCTCAAGCTGAGAGAGCACCTGGAAGAAAATGATGTCTCATGTCTCTTAGTTATTGAAATCTCTTTTCTCTTATTTGTTTCCTTAAACATGGTCAATCTGTTTTGTCTGTCCTTGGCTTCTAATGTAAACACTGGCATCGGCTGAGACAAGGATGCTATTAGAACACTGGTGAGAAAGGGAAATCTCCAACTTCCCTTGGACCCTTTAAAATTTTCCTATGACCAAGCTAAAATTATCTCCTCCCTTCCAAGTGCCACTTTCTTAGGAATTTAGGTGGAATATTCTCTCCTCATTCATTGATCATTGGATTCTTTTTCTCTAATTTCAGTTCTTTTATATAGGAGAAAGAAAATTTACAGTTCTACCAAGTTGCAATTTCAGGAACAAGATGCCCCTCCCATGATAAACTTATTATTTCTAATCTCTGCTTGGATACCATCTCCTCTCCCCTCCCCTTACTCTCTAAGCCTTCCTTTATAGAGAGCAGAAATTGGACTCAGCTCTCTCCATTCTCCATCTGTAGCTCTGATTTCCCTTCTGTAAAACAAGATACCCCTTACTAAGTCTGGTTCTACATCAAGCAGCTTTCCAACATCCTTTTGTATGTTGTCTATCTCCATTAGATTGTAAGCTCCTTGAGGGTTGGGGCATTCTTCCCCACCTTACTTGTATTTCTAGCACTTGGTATTTAGTAGTGTTGCATGCTACAGTGTTGGTTCTCCTTAAACAGAACAATCAGAAGACCCAGCCTGGAGAACAAAAGGGTATTTGGTCTTCTCAAGAAGAGGGCACAACCTCCTTAACATGAGTTACAGTTCTAGGAGGAGTGCAAAGTGTAGAGGCATGCAAGCCCCTTTTATTCCAGTCCCTAAAGTAGAACCCCGACCCCCTGGCCCAATACCTAATGGCTAGATAGCTGGGCTCACAATCTTTCTGCAAGTATCTAGCCAATTGGCACAAAGCATTTTCAAATCCTATTTGTATAATTATTCAGATTCAGTTCTACCCTATCAAAGAGAGAAAATTCGTTTTACCCTATCAAAGAGAATTCTGTATCCTTCCATATATGGGAGTCAATCAGTACAATGCTATATAATCTTTGTTACCACCTGACCTTGAAGAAGTGGAAACTTTGCAACTCTTGCTGACTTAACTTTGGGAAAAAGGAAACCTCATTGAAATCATGAGGGAGGCTTCACCAGTTATAGTCCCACTCAGTAGGTGCTAAATAATATTTATTAAATTGAATTGAATATTAGAAGAATTTCCTGTCTGGTATCATATCACTTCATCTAAGAATTTTCAAAGACTGAAGTGCCCTAAGCTCAAATCTAACCTTTCTTGCATAGCTTTAATTCTAATAAACAGATAAATAATATTTGACCTGTCCTACCTCATAATTTATAATGTTTTAAAACTAATTAGAATAATGGATATGAGATCATTCGGAAAGTATTGGAAAAACTGAAGTTTTTTTTATTGTTGCTAGTAGCATAATTTGAGATTAGCTCCTGTCATCTGAAAGCCGAATTCTGAATATATGGGACACAAGTTAGGTATGTTTTATAGACTGAGGGTCCTCAAACTTCTCTGAAGAGGATTGACTGGTTGGGAAGATCCCTTTGCAGAGAAGACAGCTCCTGACCAGTAGGTGAAGATACTGTGCATTTCCCATGGGGTCATTGAGAATTGGCAGGGCTGAAGAAAAGGGAGGGAAATAATGAAGGTTTATCTTACTTATAGGCTAAGGTCTCCTTTCTCCTTCCTCATTTCAAGTCAACTCCTCTTAACAATGATCTAGTAGAAAGAGAACTGGATTTATACTCAGAGAATCTGGGTTCAAATTTGAGATTTGGGGGCAGCTAAGTGGCACAGTGGATAGAGCACTGGCCCTGGAGTCAGGAGTACCTGAGTTCAAATCCAACCTCAGACACTTAATAATTACCTAGCTGTGTGGCCTTGGGCAAGTCACTTAACCCCATTGCCTTGCAAAAACTAAAAAAACAAACAAACAAACAAATTTGAGATTTGACATTTATTAGCTATCTGATTTTGGACAAATCACTTAACATTCTGGATCTCCATTTCCTCATTTGTAAAATGAAATTCTGAGATTCTCCCCAGCATTTAAGATATGACACTGTAATAATAAACATATATAGAAGTCATTTATAGTTTTCCCTATCAATCTTCTCTTTTCCTGACTACCTCTAATTCATTCACCATATTCTGTAGAGTGTAGAGAAATCACATGAAAGGAGAACAAGTAATCTATTCAAGTCTTCTTATATCAAATTCCCTCTCACCAACACCACCATTTACTTGGCAAACCAGTGACACTGGCCTCCTTACTCTCAAACAAGATCCTCCTCCTAAAACTAGGCATCTTCACTGGTTGTACCCCATACCTGGAATGTTTTCCTTCTCATTTCTGCCTCCTGGCTTCCTCAGTTACATTTAAGTCCTAGCTTAAAATCCCACCTTTTACAGGAAAATTTTTCCAATGCTCCTTAATTCTAATGCCTTTTCTCAGTTGATTATCTCTAGTTTATCCTATATGTAATCTATATTGTTTGGACATCATTGTTTCCATGAGCTCAATTAGATTGTGAACTCTTTGAGAGCAGGGACTGGCTTTTGCTTTTCTTTGTATTCCCAATACTTAGCACAGTTCCAAGCACTGACTGACTTCTCAATCAAAAATGCATTTTCTTAGATGCTGAGAGTTTCAGCCAGGACCTGGTCTGCCCCCCAGTATGCCAGAAAGAGGATAGAATTTCCTGGCTTCATTCAGGAGCCAAGTTGTACAGCAGTCAACTCTATGGCCTCCCATTTCCACATAGATTTCATTATTTCAGATACAGGTCTTTCTAGAGACACAGGAAGGAGGAAAACACTTTGGAAAAGGAATTGTGGAACTCTTTTTTTGTGTTGACAAAGAACTGAAAATTGAGAGGATGTTCATCAATTGGAAAATAACTGAACAAATTGTAATATATGATTGTGATGGAATACTATGGTGATATAAGAAATGATGAGGAGGATAGTTTCAGAAAAAGTGGGGAAGCTGTGAATTAATGTACAATGAATCGAGCAGAACTAGGGAAACATTTTACACAGTAACAGCAGTATTATAATGGTGATCAACTATGAAAGATTTAACTACTACCCTACACAATACAATAACCCGAGACAATTCTAAAGGTCTGATAATGAAAATATTCATCTCCAGAGAGAGAGAACTGATGAATTCTGAGTGAAGAATGGAGTATTCTTTTTTCACTGTTTTTCTTGCTTTTTTTCTGGCAGTATGGAAATATCATTTGCATTATTTCACATGTATAATCAATACCATATTGCTTGCCTTCTCAATGAATGGGAAAGGATCAGGAAGAATGGAGAGAATTTAGAACTCAAAATTTTACAAAATGAATGTTAAAAAAGTTTTAACTTTAAAAAATATATAAAATTTGTCTTTAAAAAGAAAGAGAGACAGAGAGAGGGAGAGAGAAAGGTAAGGAGAGACAGAGATAAGGAACAATCGAGCAGAGTTGATTGGGACAGAGAGAGGAGGCAGCCAGGAGCTAAGGTCTAACTCAGGTTTTATAGCTTTGCCCCTTCTCTGGGCAATGAGGGCAAAAGGGGAACACCCTCCTCCTGACAGATTCAGGTAGAGGGTTGAAGAATGGCTTTGTAAATAAGGAGATTAGGATTCAAATTTTTCATTAAACAATGAAACAATGGGAGTCAATTCATTTCTCAAGAGCTAGGAACCTCCACCCACTTAACAAGATTTAACAGCATTTAAGATTACAGAATTTTGTTTCTGCTACATCCATAATTCTCTCATAATTCTCTGTATCACATGCAGTTAGGGGTTCTTAGACCTAATTAGAAATTTTTATTTTTGTTTTAAAATTCCTTTTTGTATCAGCTAATAGGGAAGAAGGGAAAAAAATTCTCTTTTCCTCCCTGCCCTTCAGTGAGCCTCTACTCTACATTCCATCCTACATGTAAATATTAGCTTATATTAGTTGTCTGGAAGAATAAAACCTATCATGTTGGGAAATACTTCAGATATAATGCTAAATTGCATAATTGGCTACATTCATTTAAATACCTTGTACCATACACAATCAGATTGATTAGTTTAGCTTAACTATTTTTTCTTTATTACAAAGGAAAGCTCACTGTGGGTATAGGAGGTAGGAAATATATCTTATAATGTCTGCGATATAAAAACAAGAGGCATCAATCAAACTTTAATTAAATATAAAGATATACTTTGAACCAAAATAGTCTTTATCTTCAATGAGCAACCTGCAAAATTTTGGCTTCAAGATAGTGATTTTCTGAAAGGAATATCAAAACATCTAAATCCAGGGAACACTCTAAGCCCATTTTAGGAGCAATGCAATCTGATTTACTTCATTTTCTAAATTGCCCTTCAGATCTGGTAGGCCACCCTATACAATAGTTTAGATAGAAATTCATTTTTAGTTATTGATGGGCAGAGATTTTTAAATAGCAGTTCATCTTAGAAATGTTAAAGCAGCTCATTATATTTCCCAGCAGCACCTCTGCCAAAGGTGCTATTTATTTACAGTATTGCAACTTATTGCAGAATAAGCCATTTCACATGGGGAAAGAGCATGAATTGTCTCCCCATCTTTGCTTTCCAGTCTGTTTTCTCACTACCTATTTTTGAAAGTGAAGTTATAAATCTTAAAACAATGTAAATTCTACATGTAGTCTAAATGACTAGGCTATAAATATAAACATAATTAATATTTTGGGTTTTTTCTTTTTAATCTGATATCTGGAATTAACTTAATGAAGTACAGTTAAAAGAAATGTTTTTCTGCATCCCATTTACAATAGGTGTATGCCCATTATATATAGCTTTAGAATCATTCGTTGATGGGAGAAGTATTCATTCTTTGTGTTAAACAATTCCAAAATTAATCTGACCTGGATACTTTGGGGTGCATTGTTTGAGAATGACTTTGGCTTCAGTATCAAACTTTCAGATTCCAGTTTCCTTAAGGGTTATTCCTCTGAGCAATACATGTAAAGTTTCCCTCCCCCAGACACTTCATCTAAAAGAGGATAGTCGCAGTGTAGGTTGGATTTGCTTGACTGTTTTTCTTTGTGACAAGGGAGGACTCATGGTGGTAGCAGTGGGGGAGGACACCTCAGGAAATGACTGACGCAAGAACAAAAGACATTAGTAAAACTTATTTTATTAAAAGAGTCTGTGAAGGAACATTGTTCACCACTCTTCTCTCCACAGTGGTCTTGAAGCAGCATAGTGGGAGACAAAGGAGAATAGTTGGTTGTAGAAGTAGAAGAGAGGGAAGAAACATTTCATGGGATCATGGATTATTGGATCATAGATTTAGAGATGAAAGAGGTCTTAGGGAAAAAGGAAGAGATCAAATATTTATATAACAACTACTATTTGCCAGATCCTATTCTAAAGCTTTATGAAAATTATCTCATTTTATCCTCACAGCAATCTGAGGTACTGTTATTATTCCTATTTTACAATTGAGAAAACTGATTCAAATAGAAGATAAGTAACTTGTCCAGGGATACTTAACTAGTTAAGTGTAAGAGATCATTTTTGAATTCAGATCTTCTTGAGTTCAGGAAGTTCCAGTGCTTTCTCTACTATAGTAGCCTAGAGACTAGAGAGTCCAACTCCTTTAATTTCATAGAAAGTGAAGCTCAGAGAAATGAAATGACCTTGCCCAGGGTCATACAGTTCATACAGTTAGTAAATATCTGACGCCAGATTTTCTAACTCTAAATCTAGTGGCCCATCCTCTTGGACCAGACTGCTTTGTGCTATGTTCATAGAATCAGTAAATCAGAATTATTTATTTGTAAGTGTGGGAAAGAATCAAGTGCTTTCAAAGGTGAAAAGGGGTATTGTCAGAGTCTCACAGATATCTCTGAGGATAATATATTACAAAAATCAGGATATCTGGTCTTTGTGGAAATCCAAGAGATGCCAACCTGTTTACAGAAAGGAGAGAGTTAGGACAAAAGGAAAAGGTTAAATAACTTTGCATAGGTTGAATGGGAGAATGTGCTATTGTCCCTTGCCCCTGGAGAAGGAAGTAGCTGTTCTTGCTCATTAGTATAAAGAGCAAGGTAGGAAAAACAGATGGGGGCCAATGTATCAATTAGATTTGTGACCCCAGCCAAAGACTGGTGTGAAGGGGGCAGGAACAAAGCTTTTGAAAGTGCATATAAAATCTAGCTTTGGGGGAGTTTCAGGTCCCCTCTCCCACCTTGAGAGAGGTGTGCCATTAAGATATCTTAATAAAAAAAAATTTTAATTATTCTGGAGTAAGTATTCATGAACCATTTATGACAATTTGGGGGCTTGTTTGGGATATTATAATATAAATCTCCCCCCACCCATTTTCTAGGAAGAACACAAGAAAATAATGCATGCAAATGGTTTGATTTCAAGCCCACTTTCTTGGTGTTCTCTGCAGGGAAAATATCTCAGAGTTCCTGGGAAGACTGGCCCGGGTTTGGAGCCAAGAGTGATTGAAATGTCTAGGGGTAAAACCACAGTAAGGGGGCGATCTCCGGGGTGGTGAGGTGGTGGTCAGATCCGCCCAGAGAAGCCCTCAAAGAAGGAGAGGCCAAAGGATGATAGGGTGCCCCAAGGGAGGGAGGGAGATTTGGAGTCTCCTCCTAGGAAGTTCTCCAAAATCCAAAGCCAAACAAGGGGAAGGTTGCAGGTTGGGCACAGGAGGCCAGGGAACCTCTTGGCCTGGAGCCAGGAGTCTGTAGCCAGTAATTGAAAGGTAGAAGGAAGGAAGCTGCCAATTGGATCTAATGTGAGTATGGGGAGGGGGCAGGTATGTTTGGTGTGTGTGTGGTATTTTGTGTGTGTTTTGTTTTGTGTAGGTGCTCTGGGTTAGTTATTTCAGGAACAGTTTAAGTTTTAAATTGGGGGAGCTGAGCCCCAGAGTTTCAGAAGATGGGAGGAGGATGAAGAAAAGATCTGCAGTTCACAGTGACTCCCTCGTAGAGATCAACCTCACCCCCACTGAGCCACAAGTAGCAGTAGCTGGTAGATGGAGCTGGAGAGAGAAGGGGGAGGATCTTGAAGAGAAAGCTGTGCAGGGAAGAGTTTAAAAGGAAGAGAGAATTTGAAGGGAAATGATGATTAAGACTGAGAAATTATTGGAGAGATGATTAACTTTAACTCTAAACTTAAGTCTGGCTGGGGGAGTGGGGGGGGCACAGGAGACTTAGCCTTAAAAGGAAAGAGACCCCATCACAGGTGTGATATGTGATTGGGAAAGGAAGAAAATGTAAAAACCAGGAGTTTGAGGAAGCACTCTGAGGATTTTTAAAGAGGGTTATTAGTATTGCTACATTCTAATAAAATTTGTACAGAATGGGAGTAATTAAATAATTTAGATTGTTAAATTGGCTTGGGATCTTAAACTCTATTGAAACATCTTTGAGTTAAAGGAAAATGGTATTGTGTTCCTGAGAGAAAAAATATAAAATTATGTTATCAGGGATATTTACTGATTTCTTTTGGGAAAAAGCAATATTGTACTAAATTCTGTGATCTGATTTGTTATGATGTTAAATTGATATTGATAATACATCATCAACAATCTAATAAGGCCTTTTGTTGGTAACGGAGGAAAGTTGGTAATAATTTTGTCTTATCGCATGTTTGTGGAAGGGAATAGGTGTGTGTATGTATATATATGTATATATGTATAAAACTAAAAATGAAATCTTAACATCAGTTATTTGAAAATAAGAAAATGTATTAACAGTGCCTAGCATTTATAGCATAAATAAGAATTGCATTGGGGTTTTAAATGTATCATCTGTATGAGATTGGAGTCTTGGAAGATCTGGGTAAAGAGGTCTGCAAGACAAAAGTGTAAAGATAGTGGAATATTCATTTTTCTCTTGTTCTAAAGGGAATTAAATGTTTAAATAAGAATATTACATTTAAGTAAATTAATGTTTGTTTAATTTTAAAGAAGTCAAAAATTGGACTTCACTCTTGGCAACTGCAGACAGCTGATGCAAGGGACTCTGATGGATGACTGAACAAAAATCAATTGTGTAGGACAAGAAGGGATCGAGTCTTAGGAGCTCTCTGATAAAACTCATCAGCTAAGGACTCTAACTAAACTTTCGAGAGACAGAACCCACAAAGGGACCCAGTGAGGCAGTTCTCCTACCCAAGGTAACCTGGAAAAGAGCAGAAAGGCTCTGTTCCCCGGGATCGGAGAGGCAGCCAGCCAGAGGGGTGGCCCACCAGAGCAAAAGAACTTCAGCCTCCCAGAGGCAGCCCCAGGGCGCTGGGAGTCTCAGCTCACAGCAGCAGGGGCGTCTCCTGAGCTGCACCCCGAGGAGCACCGGGCACAAAGTGGGGGAACAGCTGGGGACCTCTGCCAAAGCGAGCACCTGGTGCCCAGCCCTCAGGGCACACAGCAAGCAGCATGGTCTTTCCCCAGCCCTGATCCAGGAAACAGAAGCAGGCGGAGCCGGTAAGCAAGAGCCCCCAGGGCATGAGCCCATTGAGCTGAGGGAGGGGAGTGAAGAGAGACTGCAGAACTCTGTCCTCTGCCCCTGGAACAGGACTCTGGGGCTCTGACCACATTCAGATCCTGATAGCAGTCTAGGCCCCCCCCATAGAACAACAGGGCCCCCCCACCTCAGCCCCGTGGCAGAGGGAGGTGCTTATGGTCATTCACAGACCAGGAGGGAGGATAGAGCCTCACACACTGAGACCCTTGTGGGAGTGTCCCAAAAGCTCAGGAAGCACCCCAAACCAGGCCCAGGCTGGGAAAATGAGCAAGCAAAGAAACAAAAGGAAGACTATTGAGAAATATTTTGCAAATGAGCCCAAGAAGGATGAAAATACTCAGTCTGAAGATGAGGAAGCACAAGCTCCTGCATCTAAAGACTCCAAGAAAAACAGAAATTGGGCTCAGGCTATGACAGAGCTCAAAAAAGACTTTGAAAATCAAATGAGGGAGTTGGAAGAAAAACTGGGAAAAGAAAGGAGAGAGATGCAGGAAAAACATGAAAATGAAGTCAGCAGCTTAGTCAAGGAAATCCAAAAAAATGCTGAAGAAAATAGCATGCTAAAAACCAGCTTAGGTCAAATGGATAAAACAGTTCAAAAAGTTATTGAGGAGAAGAATGCTTTAAAAAGCAAAATTGGCCAGATGGAAAAAGAGATAAGAAAACTCTCTGAGGAGAACAAATCCTTGAGACAAAGAATAGAATTCAGGGAGATTGATGAATTTAACAGAAATCAGGAATCAATACTTCAAAACAAAAAAAATGAAAAATTAGACGAAAATGTGAAATATCTCATTGAAAAAACAACTGATATGGAAAACAGACTTAGGAAAGTTAATTTAAAAATTATTGGAATACCTGAAAGTCATGATCAGGAAAAGAGCCTTGACATCATTTTCAAAGAATTACTACAGGAAAATTGCCCTGATATTCTAGAAGCAGAGGGCAAAATAGAAATGGAGAGAATCCACCGATCCCCCCGAGAAAGAGATCCCTAAAAACCAACCCCTAGGAATATTATAGCCAAGTTCCAGAATTCCCAAGTCAAAGAGAAAATATTACAAGCAGCCAGAAGGACACAGTTCAAATATCATGGAGCTGCAGTCAGGATCACACAGGACTTAGCAGCAGCTACATTGGAAGCTCGTAGGGCTTGGAATACAATATACCGGAAGGCAAAAGAGCTTAGAATGCAGCCAAGAATGAACTACCCAGCAAGGCTGAATGTCCTCTTCCAGGGAAAAAGATGGACTTTCAATGAACCAGGGGAATTTCAAAGGTTCCTTTTGGAATGGCCAGAGCTGAACAGAAGGTTTGATCTTCAGATGCAGGACTCAGGTGAAGCATGGAGATTGGAGGAGAGGGGGGAAATATGAGGGACTTAATGAGGATGAACTGCATGTATTCCTACATAGAAAAATGACATTGATAATACTCATATGAACCTTCTCAGTTAATAGAGCAGGTAGAGGGAGCTTTTATAGTTGAAGCACAGGAGAAAGCTGAATTTGAAAATAAAATATGGTATAAAAATGGAGTCAATAGAAAAAAAGGGAAATGGAATGGGAGAAAGAAAAAGGGGGGGGGAATAGTGCAAGATATTTCACATAAGATTTTTTTTATTACAGTGAGCTAGTGCAATGATATGGAAGGGGGGAGGCAAGGGGGAATGAGGGAAACTTTGCTCTCATCAGAGATGGCTAGGAGAGGAAACAGCAAATATACTCAATGGGGTATAGACATCTGGAGTAAGAAGGAGCAGGCAGCAGGGGAAAGGGGTGGGGATGTGAATAAAGGAGGAGAGGATGGACCATGGGGGGAGAGTGGCCAGATATAACACATTTTCTTTCTTACTTCTTGCAAGGGGCTGGGATTGGAAGGCCTTCCCAGGAGCACAGGGCCAGGTGGATGCTGGGCCTAAGGGGTGGTATGGGGGCTCAGGGCCTCTTGGCCCCAGGACCAGGAATCTGTCTGCTGCGCCACTCAGCGACCCTACAGTAGAGTCACAGTGAAAGGAGAAAGAAAATAGAGTACATGGTAGTGGAGAAATGAGAAAGGAGGGAGTTGCGATCAGCAATGGCAACAGTGGAAAAATATGGAAATACCTTTTGTGATGGACTTATCATAAAGAATGAGATCCACCCGTGACAGAGTTGTTGGTATTGGAACAAAGACTCAAGTACATTTTTTGTTATTATTTGGGGGAGGGTGCAGGGCAAGTGGGGCTGGATGGCCTGCCTGGGGCCACATAGCGGGGTGATCTTTGGGTGTCTGGGGCTGGATTTGGACCCAGGTGCTCCTGGCTCAAGGGCCAATGCTCTGTCTGCCACCCAGCCACCCCTACTATTATTACTATTTCATTTTATTTTAGGTCTTTGTTTTGGTTTTTGCAGGGCAGTGGGGATCGGGTGGCTTGCATGTCACATGGCTGGGTGATTATTGGGTTTACGAGGCTGGATATGGACTCGGATGCTCGTGGCTCCAGGGCTGGTGCCTCATCCATTTTGCCACCTGGCCATACCTACAATTATTACTATTATTTTTCTTATTTTAATTTTTTCTCTCCCCTTTACTATTTTCGCCCAAGCAAATCTATCTATATTCATGGGGGAGGAGGGGTATTTTGTTTACTTGTAAACAAGAATATTTTATTAGTGTAAAAAAAATTTGTAAAATTAGAATAAAAAATAAATTAAAAAATCAATTGTGTAGTCCCACTGTAAGGTAACTTATTGATAAATAAATTGTATTTATCAGTTATATGATACTGTTTTATAACTGCAAAGAGATTGTATTTATAATATTTGGTTGTCTCTTGTGAATATATAAGCTATTTAAATGTTGTAATGTTAAATCTTAGGATTAACAGGATTGCTTTGAAGGGGTAATAAAGAGAATACCAAAACTTATGAGCCCTTTTGGGATGGATCTGTGGGTTCATGTATAATATAATAATGGAAGGATTGTTTTGTTCAATCTAGTAATTTGTGTGATATTCTTATTGCTGTTTTGTTATATTGGAATTATTAACACATGTTGGAAGTTTTAAGTCATCTAAGATGTTCTAATGGTTTTAAAGAACTCTGAAAGTAATAATTTATATGTAAAGGAGTAGCTAGGTGGCACAGTGCATAGAGCACTGGCCCTGAAGTCAGGAGAACCTCTGTTCAAATCTGGATTCAGACACTTAATAATTGCCTAACTGTGAGACCTTGGGCAAGTCACTTACTCCCATTGCTTTGCAAAAACCAAAAAAAAATTAATTTGTATGTTAAAGATGGCTAGTAGCTAAACAAGTTTTTGTATAGAAATTTCTAGCTAAATATGTGAATTGGGAATATTTTGGATATATATTCCAAAACTGTGGTTGTTTACTTTGAAGTAAAAGGACCTAAAAGAAAGATTAAACACAAGAAAAATAATTTGATATTTTTCCGTGACAATATTTAGCTTAATTGTTATGTGAGAATTTAGGAGATGATAGGCAATGTCCTAGCCAAAGGAGGTATTTATTTGTTGTATAATACAACAGGCTAGAAGGAGGAGTCTCTAGCCAAGGGGAATCTGATATAACATCTTTATATAGAGATAGAATAGATATGAATTCAGACAAAGGGATCTGGGTCTGGAGATCAGAGGCCTGGAGTAAGAGGTAGGAGATGAAGCATGTAGGGTCAGTCATAGTTAGAATTCCTGGTTTTAACAAGAATCTAGGAAGGGCACTCACTTAGGTAGGGAATTCATTAATTGGGACCCCATTAAGACTATAATTGGGATTTAGTGAACTCACTTGAAATTCTAATTAGGTAAAACAACTATTTTAGATCATGGGACTTTTAATCAATTTTCTCTTTTTATTTCAGATAACAGACTAGTCAGCAAAAAGGAAATATCACTGGGTCAATGTGTTTGTTCTTAGAGCCAAGGAAGTCAATAGGCTGAAAATGTCAGGTGACAGGTATGTGCAATTGAAGTATGACCTGAGGTTGGACCCTTTTGACTTGATTTCCCCAAAGTGACATTTGGATAATGTCTTACGTGGTAGAATAAATCTGGCCTAAGACATTTAACTACCCACATGACCTCTGCCTGGACACTGACATTCAAAAATTATATCTATAAAGGAATTTTCCTTTGATGTCCTGGATTTTTATAGTAACTAAGCAAATCTGAAAAAAGAAGTTTTAGTTCAATTGGATTTCACAGCCAGTTAGGTTAGGTGTGTGGCTCTTGGCACCTGCTGTCAGTTACATGTTAAGATAGGAATTAAGATTCCTTAATTTTTATGTTAGGGGGATATTTAGGTAAGAAGAAGAATGGGAAGTTTTTAGGATAATTACAGTTTCAAGGTCTACTTTAAGGAAAGGAATGTGAGTCAGATAAGTACATCTAGAAAAAGGAAAATCTATGGTATATTTGGGAATATTTTAGGAAAGAAAGAAATTCATTTTGGTTAAGGATGTTTGAGTCATTAAAGTAATGAGAGCAAAAGGTTAAGAAATGTATATGTTATAAGCTAAAGTTAATGTGGTATTTCTCAGTGGAGTTTACTCATGTGGTGAAGCACTTATGGAATTGATTGTGTTAAAATGAAGTATGTATGTCAATATGACAGTCAAAATGTAAATTGGAATAAGCTCCAGAATCTCATTGTCTTGTGATGAAAACATGTGTTTTATCTGAGTAAAATGTTAAGCAGTTTCTTTACCAGAAGAGAAGGTCTCAACAAGTCACCTGAGCTGGAGAGGAGGACCTTTTGGAACAGACTCAGTAGATGCAGAAGGACATAGAATGTCACCAGTGGAGCGGAGAGACCCTGGACCAATTCATCTCCACCATCTCTCTCCTCTGTGTACATTGTGTAGTCAATGGATCTATTCCTTTTGATATCTGTAACTTCCTCTCGTTTCTCTAAGTGTGACATCCCTATTTATGCCCCTCTCCTTATGGAAAGGAGGAGGAGAGGCAGGGTGAAGATGTTCACCATTGAGAGAAAAGAAGGTTGAAATTATTGGGTGGCATGATTATATCCTACATGAGTCTGTATATCCTATCTAGGGAGAGTCCTATCTTCAATTTAGACAAAGGGGTATTAGTAATGGTGAGAGGAGAATCTAGCTGACAGAAGTCATTACCCAGTCTTTTGGTGTGACTAACTGTTGGACTTGTGGTGGTCCACAGAAGTTTGAGAATTGGCCTTGGTGCCAGTCCCCAGAGCCCAGACTAGGTCCTGGTCAGAGGTGCACTGTAGCAGAGGATTCTCATCCAGAGGAGAGAAACATGAGTGGCATATGACTGAGTCAGTTCAGGGTGACTATTGTTTATATCAGTCTGGACAGGATATTTTCTTGGAGAGTAGCAAATGGCTGTGACCTTATGTCCAGAAGCAGGGTACACATATTCTGGACTTTACAACTTACAGAGATAGGTGAACTGAGACTCATGTGATATGTAATGATGGAACCTGGATCTTGTCAGGATCCATTATGGTAAAGAAAATTGTGATTTCCACTGCATATACCCATTTACCAAGGGTTGGTAAGGGAGTTGTTATCTAGACTTATGGGCCTGCAACCTGGGCACAAGATGGGAGTTAGGGCTATGGAACCCCAATTTATATCCTGATCAGATTCTAAGCTGTAGTGGAAATAATTACCAATCAGACAGCTAGGGCCCTGGACTTGCTGGCTGGCTAAGTCACACAAACAAGAGGGAGAGTTATGTACCATCTGTTGATTGGAGGAGGAATTTGTGGTAAATTGAATCTTTCAAGTTGCTGCCTATAGATGACAGTACTCAAGTAGTAAAGAAATAGGCAGGGACATCAGAAAGAAGCTGGAAAATAGGATGGGTCCCTTCCTATAATGAGGAAGTAAGATCTTGATAGAAAAAGTCAGTAGTCATGTCAATAATAAGGATTATGATTTGAAGGAGGAATTACTAGGAAGGTGTGGAAAGCAAAATTGATAAAAAGGAAAAAAGGGGGAAACTGTGGAAAAGAATTAAATGTTTTGCTTTTACAAGGGTGAAAAAGGGTATTGCCAGAATCTCACTGTGAAGATAATACATTACAAAAACCAGGATATCTGGTCTTTGTGGAAACTGAAGAGAGGCCAACCTGTTTACAGGAAGGAAAGAGTTAAAGACAAAAGGGAAAGATTAAATAACTTTGTATAGGTTGAATGGGAGTCTGTGCTATTGTCCCTTGCCCCTGGAGAAGGAAATAACTGTTCTTGCTCATTAGTATAATGAACAAACTATGGAAAATGTATGGGGAGAAGGGTGAATATATCAATTAGATTTGTGACCCTAATCAATGATTGGCATGAAGGGGCAGGAACAAAGCCTTTGAAAGTACACACAAACATCTAGCATTTGGGGGGTTTGGGTCCCCTCCTCTCTCACCTTGAGAAAGGTGTGCCATTAAGATATCTTAATTAAAAAAAAACATTTTAATCATTCTGAACTAAGTATTCACAAGCCATTTATAAAAGTAAGGAACCTCAGAACTCATCTAGTCTGATCCCAACCTAAATAGGAATCTACTCTGTAGCACTGACCTAATGAACAAATGGTCATCTAGTCTTTACATGAAAACCTCTAATGATCAGGAACTTACAACCTCATGAGGAAATTTATTTAACTTTAAAATAGCTCTGACTGCTTTAGGAAGTTTCTATCACTGGGAAATCTCTCTCTCTCTCTCTCTCTCTCTCTCTCTCTCTCTCCCTAACTTCCATCCATTGATTATAAGTTCTAACTTCCAAGACTGAGTCAAGCTAAGATATAAAGACAGTAATCATGTCCTATATAAGTCTGCCTTTAACTTTATGCAAGTGCCTCTTGGGACACAGGGAACTGAACATTAAAAAGCAAAATCCAGTTGGTAGAACCATGTCTGTTGGCTTAGATTCATGGTTGGAAGAATTCTAGTGTTTGAAAGAAATGAAATATTCTATATTCTATAAATTCCATAAAAAGAAGTACTCAGTAAAATACAGAGGAGGTAGCTAATCCATGTAACTGCATTTTGATTGAACAATACCAAGTAGACAAGTAGATGAACATTTAAATCAAGATCAATGTAGAAGTAGGATGATTTGGGGTTACTTGGGTTCATTATTCTGACCATTGCCTAATAAGCTTATACTTATTAACTTCTCCACCCCAGGTGGAACTTGAGGTTAATTATAATAACATGTGATGTATGTGGAGGCATGACCAGGGTTGAGGAAGATATCAAGGAGTAAAATATAAGAAGTGGACCAGAAAATTGGGAATTATAGAATCCCCAGCTATTGAAGGCCTAAGGGAGGGAACTGAAGTTTCAGGGATAGAGAAAAAAGTCACTTGTTTTTTACTTCTGTGTGTGTGTGTGTGTGTGTGTGTGTGTCTGTCTGTCTGTCTGTCTTTGATGACCACACCCTTCCTACAGTATTACATTTTTGAGTAACTTCATTCACCCTGGAGTCTTTGTTTTTCTTTTAAAGATTTCTTTTTGTTTTTAAATTTAAAAAAAAAAATTTAGGTCTATTTGTTTATTTATTTATTTTCATCCATATTCACATGTATATTTTTAAGATACAAAATTTTCTTCCACCCTCCCTCTCTTCTCCTCAGTGGTGAACAGCCAGGTTAGCATTGTATGTACATATATTTGACAAATATATTTACAGATTAGTCAATTTCATTATGAGGAATTAGGATTAAGGGAAAGAGATACATAAGAGATAATTTTATAAAGTGTTCATCAGATTCTGAAGGGGTTTTTTTTGTTTTGTTTTTTCCTTTGGATGGGGATAGCATTGTCCATAGCCAGTCTAATATGGTTGTCCTAGCTCTCTGAACTGCTGAGAAGAGCTGCTTCCATCAAGGTTGATCATCTCACAATGTTGTTGTTAATATGTACATTGTTTTCTTAGCTCTGCTCCCCTTGCTCAGCATCAGATCCTGTAACTCATCCTATGCTTCTCTAGAGTCAGATCATTTGTTTTCTGATAGAACAATAATATTCCACAGTGTTCATGTTCCATAATTCATTTAATCACTTCCCCAACTGATGTGCATCCCCTCAATTTCCAATTCTTTGCCATTACAAAAAGAGCTGTTATGAATATTTTGGAACATGTAGAACTTTTCCCACTTTTTTATAATTTCTTCTGGATATAGACTAGAATTGGAATTGCTACATCAAAGAGAATGAGCAGTTTTATTGCTCTTTGGACATATTGCTCTCTAGAATGGTTGGATCCATTCACAACTCCACCAGCAATGCAACAATGTCCCAATCCTCCCACTACCTCTCCAACATTGATCATTTCCCCTTTTTCTCATTAAAGATTTATTTTTCTCAGTGCTGGGTAGAGATGTTCTGGCCCAATCTCCCAGAGCCAGGTCAACTACATCTGCCCTCAGGGTTCTAGGGTATCCTGAAAAGTTTGTGGTTATCTATCTTTACTGTCAGTGACTCAAACTCCTACTATCTATGTTCTTCCCTCCGCATATAGGTACCAGTGACCAGTGACTCAGTTCCATTTGACTACTTTACATTGATTAGCTTTGGTAAAGAGATATTTACTTTAAACTTATTCAACTACTGTTCAGATGAAGCCCTTCTTCATTTCAGCCTTCCAGGCCCTCCACAGATACACTCCTACTTGTTGCAGCCTAGCCTTCGAGTTTCTCCTCTGAAGTCATCTAGGTCCAGTGAACAGATATGGATCAGAACAACCAGAGATGGTCCTGGATGCCATTAGGGACCTTGATCTTTTTCAGCTATAATTTTTAAACTTATTGCAAGAACAAAGTTACATTTTTCTCAATATCTAAGGATTCATTCTCTTCTATAACAACTCAGTCTCTGAGGAGAGTAATCAGTCCATCCTGAGAGATAGGAAAAAACTATTTCAAAGGAATGGATGGGTGACAGCTCCATTGCCCTCAGCTGATCAAATGTGAGTTGGGTTCCAAACAATCCTGAAATGCAGAGTGACAGAGATGGGAACGGCAAGTTATCCAGTGTGGTGCTACAACCAATCTGGGAGAAAGTAGTGGGCACCCTAAGGAAAGTTCTCTTTGTGATTAGACCATGACTGGTGAATCTAGCCTCAGATAATTACCAGCTGTGTGCTCCTAGGCAACTCACTTAACCCTATTTGCCTCAGTTTTCTCATCTGTAAAACAAGTTGGAGAAAGAAAGGTAAATCTCTCTAGTATCTTTGCCAAGATAATCCCAAAGGGGATCCTGAAGAATCATAGATCATTGAAGCCACTGACTTTAGAAAGATTGGCAGAATCCTATAAGAAAGCTGTCAGGAGTGCCAAAACCAGGATGAAATAAAATTGGTGATGAATGCTAGGGCTTTTTAATTTTTTTAAGCTTTGTTGAGAGCAAGAGTGAGATCAAAGAATAAGTAGGGTTACATCAAAGAGTTAATAGAATAATGGTAATGGAGAATGGAGAAAAGGCAGAACTATTACTCTTTAATTTTGTTTCTATTTTCTTTGTCAACTAAAATGATATTTGGGTTGAGACAGATATGTAAAAAATGTTTAAAAGATTATATAAAACCAAGGTGAAAGAAGACAGTATTATTCTTAAGAATTTCAAGTTACCCTGCCCTTATGAACTAAAGACAGTGTAGTCAATGTAATCTTTGACAAGTGTTCAGAGATCTTTGAAAATTCAAGGAAGAGTTGGGCGGGGGGAGAGCACATTGACTATCACCATTGTAAAGAGAAGTGTAATTAATACAAATCACATGGATACCAAATAAAAGACCAGAAATTACTAGCAAATATGTTCCAAGTAAAGAGAAAGTACTATGTTCCAAGTTTTCCAAGTAAAGATATTAGTTGTTTAGAGTAAAAATTCATATGCAAAATATGGAGGAATAAGACATTAGATTTTGGAAAGTATAGAATGAAAGAATGTCTTTATTTTTTCTATTTCCTATTTTTTGGGAGTTAATGACATTTAAATATGTTTAGTTGAAACTGGTAGAGAAACATTTCTTCTCCTCTTTATTTTTCATTTATTTGATATTTATTTTGATCTTTGCCTTAACTAGTTGATGACCTGTATTTACAAAACAACTAAATCTGAAATAATTCTTTCATCAATAGTCATTTCCCAAGGGTAGTTTTATTTTTTTGCTGTTTTTCACTGCTTGCCAAATCTAGAATCTTCCAACTCTCTTCATATATATCATATTCATGGTATGCATGCATATGGACTCTAAGTTATCTATACTTTGTCCTCTTTCATTTCTTGATGTTAAAACATTTTAAAATATAATTTTCATCATTCCAAATGGTGAAATCTGTTATATAGATATGCTATAGAAGTGAGATTGAAGTCATTGAGCATCAATTCATAAGTTACTTTAGAATGTCTTTAGAATGTCTTCCTGAACCAGACAGGAGGGCATAAATAGGCCTGGATACATAGGACAATATGTAGACATAGGTGTTTACAGGATAGGACATAATTTGATCAGTACCCATGGGCCTTATGCCTAAGCCCCAGCATGTTTTACCAAGTGTGACATGCCATTAAGTTGTCTTGGTTTTTTTTTTAATAGAACATTTTTAAGGTGGTGACAAAAAAAATTAACATGGGCGGGGGAAGAAGAGGGAAAGAAACAAAGGAAAATAGAGACGGAGAATAGAGAAAGGCAGGGCAGAGCAGGAAGAATAAATCACATTTGAAATTGTTTCCCACCTTACCTAAAGAGATATAATCCAAAAAAGTTCTTTTTTTATTTTTAGCCTACTTTTTCTTTGCTTTATTAAAAGGAGAGTGCAAGGAAGTAAAATCATAAATAGCACTGAAAGGTATACTCTGCCTCAGAGACTGGTGCTAAAATGTATAGAGGCTCCTTTAATTCATTTTCACCATGTTTATACTGAGGGAAGGCAAAAAAATTTCACTAAATTTGAAGTATGACTTTCAGAGAACATTATTTCTAACAATAGTATTATTCTGACAATATTGTAAGATCTTTCTCTTTTTTCCCCCTCTCTCCTTTAAGTTTTAGGAGTGGAATCACGAAGAGATCAGATGTAAAGTAATCATTGCTTCAGGATGACATAAGTTTTAATCACTCCAGCTTCGTCTGCTGAGGTGTTATTATTATTCCAACTATAGAGATGAAGCACAATGGTTTTACCTAAAAGGATTCCGAAATCAAAATCTAATGTCACCGTGACTAATTTTATCCATTGAAAATGTCATGGGGCCCTTTCAGAACAAAATAATTGATTTTAAAAGTACTCTTCTTTAGTGAAAGGAGAGAAAACAGTACTGTCCCCAAAATAAAAGCTTATCATCATCACCTCCACGATCTGCCTGCCTGCCAAATGCACACACACACACACATACACACACACACACACACACACACACACACACAATATTATTCTTCACTGAGCAAAACTTTTAATGACTTGAATGACAATTTTGGAGGTAGAACAGTACCTTAAGCTGGCGAATCAGAACAATAACTGTGGAGATAGAAAAAGATCTTCCTACATACACATAGGAACTGTGCCTCCAAAGTGACTACCTCTGTACTGTCCTAGACATGAATCTTTTAAAGGTAATATGGATCAAGGTGGGAATGAGGAACATTAGTCAGTGTGAGGCTACAGTTCTTCTGTCAGTGCAGCTTATCTATCTATCTATCTATCATCTATCCATCTCTCTATATTTTTTTAAGAAAAAAGGGAAACTTCATAATAATGCATGCCTCAGGTAGAGATGTAGTTAAACCTAGATCTGTAACTAGGGTAGGATGGCTGGGGATCTGTTCCTGGGTACCACCATCTAAGGGACACATTTTTCCTCAAAAAGATCTGGATACCACCATCCCTGTACCTCACAGTTAGAGTCAGGTGGTGAGGAGCCAGCCTTCAGAAGATGGGGACTACAGTGACAAAGACCCGGGAAATGGTAGCCAGAGACTGACTGAGGCAATAGTTTGAAAAACAACAAAGATGCGGATACCTGCATAGGGATTTTCCTCTGGACTGCTATTATCTTTCTCTCCTTCACCAATCTTCCCCAAGCTTGTGACTTCAGATGAAAAATTCCTATTTATGATTCTGGTTTGTAGTCATCAAGTAATAAACCAACCATAATTCAATTCTCCAATCCATCCAAGTATAAATTTGGCTAAATCAAAGCATATGGAAGAAAAATGGAGAAGAGTTTCCTCCTTCTTGTCTAGAAAGATCCATAGTTAACTGTTGCCTGGACCATGTAAGCATAAGAAATAGTAAAGGTTCTGCCTCTATTTAGTTGTGTGGCCTCGGGAAATCCACTTAACCTTTCTACTATGCTAGGTCTCATTTTCCTTACCTGAAAATGAGAATATAACACAAAATAGTCTGATCTTATCTAAGATTTCTAACTTTAAAATTCTTTGATTCTGAGATTCTCTTTTATCCTCATTGTCTTCTAGTCAAAATCATTTAAAATAGTTTTTAGAACTTTCCTATATCCTATGAAAACTATTCTAATGCTCTTAAGAGTGAACATCTATATCACTGGTCAAGTTGTAAAAGCTGATTTTCAGTTAATGTTTCATGAGTAAACATTATTATGTATAAATTTCAAGCTATGGCCAGATGGAAGTAAAGAGTATAGAGAAAAAAGAAAAGAGAAGAAAATGTCTCCCTTCAGATCACAAAAGATAAGAACTAAAATGCAAGGGATTAATGGAAAGATCTTAATTTGTTCTCTTTTATGACTTCTGCTAATCTGTGTGGAAGGATACAAATTGGTATCTACTTTAGGATCTAAGAAAGAGAGAAGGTGAGTTTGAGGACTTGATTTTTTTTCCCCAGGTGAAAATAAAGAGGGATGGAACATCAAATTTAAGATCTTGGGTAAGAGTCTGATTGCTTTAGTCTCATAAGGCCATTTCTCAGAAATAAATTTTACTGCTAACAATCTAGTGAACTGCTTCCTCCAATTCCCCACAACCAGATGAACATTTTATCTTGTAACCTATGGGTTAAAATGATGATGTGGCACACAATTATTTCTATTTAATACTAAAGAACACAGGACATGATTTTGTTGTGCCAGTCTTTAATGGGTCAACTCAGAGATAAACTCAGAAACCTGTACTACAGGTAATTTGGGGAGGTGAGAGTTACAGGTACAGAAATAGAGGAATATACTTGTTCACAAAGTCCTAATTCTTTGAAATAACATGGACTCCCCACCCTGCAATCCCCTTTTCCCAGAGGAAAAAAGATGGGCAGATTGAGAAAAAATCAGAATCAGCTGCCTCTCTGAGGCTGATTTTTATAGTCTCTGGCAGATTTACTCCAATAGGGGCACTCACTGATGAGAATATACCTTAGTGGCACCATTTGTCATCTTCTCTATCATTTACCTGTCTCCTCATATTCTCTTAGTCTTCCATATTAACTGCAAAGCTGCTACCTGTGATGGTTTTGTGGGCACTACTTGCTTTGAGTGCATATGTATCTGTTTATTTACTATCAGATATCTACACTCCAGAACCTCAGAACATTATCTTGCTGTCAGCTATGATAGATTTGAACTGCTGACAGCCAATATCAAAAATAGCTATTACTGTGAAGGTAGCTAGAAGGTCTTAATTCCAGGAATCTAGTGGGTTTTTAACACTTGAGTTAAAGAATGATTTAATGTTAAAAACTCAAGGAACAAAAGTAAAAAAGTGGAAGGATTAAAATTCATAAAAGTTAAGAATTAGTGAGAAAGACCTTTATTGTCAGCACTATGTGAGAATTGCAGAAGAATTAATAGCCAAGAGCCACCAATATTCCTGTGGGAAGTTAATGCAAATGAAGTAACCAGAGAGCAGAGGAGGAATCATCAATTTTCAGGAAATAGTCAGAATTGTAAACTAAACATGAGTTGAATTAATAAGAATGTGACACTGAGAGAAACAGAATAAGGCAAACAGAACAAAGTAAACTAGAACAGAGAAGTCAGAAGTCAAAACCACAATGAAAGTATACTTTCCAGGGATGTACATAGATGATGAGGTTGATGTATGCATTGCCAGAGCATTTGGAAGGCTCTGAAAGAAGTCTGGAAGAGAAAAGGAATTAGGTAGCATGCTAAAAGTCCATAGAACTTTTGTACTGTCTTCATTATTGGATGCCTTGTGGAACATGGATAGTCTACAGGGCTATTCCATTTGGATTGTCTGAAAGTTCTGAAGATTACCTGGCAAGATAAGAAACCAGACAATGAAGTTCTCTCTCAAGCTGAACTGCCAAGCATTCAAACTTTACTGCAGAGAATTTGGGTCATATAGCTCAAATGCCAAATGTACTTACCTAAAAGACTATTTTACAGAGGATTTGCACAAGTTAAATACTCACATAAAGGTCAGAAGAAATGGTACAAGGAAGGTCCCTGAAGGACTTTAGTATCAATTGTAAGACATAAAAGATGTTGGCATAGGACTGCTCAGCATGGCAAACCTGCATTAAAGAAAGTGCTGTTCAATGAGCAAAGTAGAAAATCAGAATAATAAAGGAAATGTGAGATGAGCAGATTTAGCCATCTCCATCCCAAATGTTCAAATAGACTGTTTGTGGCCAACCTGTTGCAGAGCCTTCTGAACAATATGGGACTGATCAGCCACTGTCAAACACCTATATCTGGATTCCAACGTCCACAACATGAAACTAAGCAAAAATGAAAAGAAATTGTTGAATGTGAAAGAATTCTGGGGCACCTGAATATGTCAGTTTTACAAAATATAGTTAACCAAATATGGCTAACTCTTGGAAGAAAATTTTATACATGAAGTTAACATCTTAGATACATTGTTCCTAAGTGTTTATATTTCTTTTTTTTTGTATATTCACAAATGTTTAATTGCTGAATCAAGTTTTGGGGGTGACCATGGATGCACTAATGGCACATCTCCATGCAACTGAATCCTCCAAGTGCATTAAGTTTTAAGTATGGCTACAGATGTAGTACTAATGGTACATCCCTAAACTGGACTCTCCAAGTGAATATACCACTGCTATTCACATACTAAGAACATGTCTGTAATCTTTCAATTCAACAGGTCTTCAAAACAGGTGCTTAGCAAGTCAGGAGATCCTATCTCCAACTGAACTCCTGCAGTGATGGGATGACCTTTACTTAAGTCCTTAGACAATACACTGAAATGCCTTTCAACAAGTTAAAGGCAGTATTTAATGAAATCATTGTAATTAAGTTACTTATGCACGAAGTTAGGGAACTTAAGATGGATTCAATAGGACTGGCCTTTGGACAGGCTAGGGCATAACCCCCCCCCCCCCACCCCAAGAACAATTCCCCCACCCCCAAAAACCTGTAACAGGTAAAAGTCATATGAAATTACTGAGTAGGCTTTCCCCATAGTTTGGTGAAAGAAGCCAGATTTAATTAAAACTTTTCTAAGATGTGGGGCACATAGCCCTTGCTTTAAAAAAAAAGTTGCCTAAATCTTTTAAAATAAACATTCAAGTGTGACAGCTTGGTTGTGACTGGACTTATGGCTGAAACAGAGAGAAGGGATCATTTCTTATCTAAACCCAAGCCTACCTAATCTACATAATTTCTCTATTAGAACAGCCATTCATGATCGAAATGCTCAGGTCGATGAAACCAATTTAAATAGGGTCGTTCTGGTACACGTACAAAAAGGAAAGAAGTCTTATCGGCTGCTTTTTAAAATAAATAAGGCAGAGGACAAGCATTACTCGTTGGTGGCCTTCTTCAGGTAGGCTATCAAGTCGGCCCTCTCGCCCTTCTTCTTGATGCCCAGGAAGATCATCTTCATCCCGGGGATGTACTTCTTGGGGTTCTCCAGGTATTCCATCAAGGTGTCCTCTCCCCAGGTGACCCCTTTGTTCTTGTTGGCGTCACTGTAAGAGAAGCCCGCGGCCTAGCCCATTTTGCGGCCAAAGAGCCCGTGCAGGTTGGGGCCAGTCTTGTGCTTGCCGCCCTTCTCTACCATGTGGCACTGGGCGCACTTCTGCACGAAGATCTTCTTGCCCTTCTCCACGTCTCCCATGGCGGCCCAGTCCCCGGCTCGGCCCGCTGTGCCCGGTGCTGCCTCTGCCCAGTGTTTATATTTCTTTAAATTTTGCTCTAAATTGTGTTATTTGTAACAAGATGCCTGCAAACAAATTCTTGTCTTCCCTATTCCAGAGATTCTTAATTTAGAGTCTTTGGACTTGTTAAAAAAAAATTATGACTATTTCAAAATAATTGCTTTCCTTTGTAATCCTATGTATTTTTAATTCCCTTAAAAATGTTATTCTAGGGGAGGCTAGATGAGACATTGGATAGAGCACTGGTCCTGGAGTCAAGAATACCTGAGTTCAAATCCAGCCTCAGACACTTAATAATTACCTAGCTGTGTGGCCTTGGGCAAGCCACTTAACCCCATTGCCTCACAAAAATCTAAAAAAAAAAATGTTATTCTAGGGGCGGCGCCAAGATGGCAGCTTGAAGGCAGCATTTCCCAGGAACTCCTTCCTCCCAAACTCCAAAATAGCAAAGGGTGGCTCTAGCCAAAATTTAGAGGGGCAGAACCCACAGAAAGACTCAGTGATACATTTTCCCAGTCCCCCAGTCCAAGACTTAAAAGTTCCACGGGAAAGGTGTGTTTTAGGGTGGGGGGGAGTGTTGGAAAAAAAGTCAGGGCCACAGTGTAGCCCAGCCCAGCCCAGCACAACCCAACTTGAAGGAGCAGGGAGAGAACCTGGGTGAGTGTGCAGTGGGGGAGTGCCGGCTGCAGAGCCTGCAGAAGGGATCTGGAGAAAGCAGCCTGCACCCCCAGAGACTGTAAGGGAAGTCTGCAGAGATTTTTCTGCTCTCCCTGCTGTAGAACTCTGCTGTTTGCCTACACTCAGACCCAGGTTGCGTTGGGCTTCCATACTAAGATAGCAGGATCCCTCCTTATAGCCCCAGGATAGAGGGAAGTGGGGGGCATCTACATATCAAAGCACAGGCAAGAGAGCATAAGATATTGGAGAAATAAAGGTCCCAGTGGGGTGTCCCCCCCCAAAAAAAACCCCAAAACCTTGGAAGTGCTGTCTTGGGCTGAGGAAATGAGTAAATAACAGAAAAAGAAGAATCTGACCATAGAGAATTACTTTAGTCCCATGGAAGATCAAAACACATACTCAAATGTTGACAAAATTGAAGCTTCTGTATCCAAAACCTCCAGGAGAAATAGAAAATGGGCTCAGACTGTGGATGAGCTCAAAAAAAGACTTTGAAAAGCAATTAAGGGAGGTGGAGGAAAAATTAGGAGGAGAAATGAGAGCAATGCAGAAAAATCATGAAAACCAAATCAAAAGCTTGGTGAAAGATATACGAAAAAATACTGAAGAAAATATGTTAAAAACCAGTTAGGGGGTGGCTAGGTGCACAGTGGATAGAGCACTGGCCCTGGAATCAGGAGTATCTGAGTTCAAATCTGGCCTCAGACACATAACAATTACCTAGCTGTGTGGCCTTGGGCAAGTCACTTAACCCCATTGCTTAGCAAAAAAAAACTCAAAAAAAACAGTGAGGCCTAATGGAAAAAAGCAAAACAAAAGGCAAATGAGGAGAAGAATGCCTTAAAAGCAGAATTCACCAGCTGGAAAAGGATATAAAAAAGTTCTCTGAAGAAAATAACTCCTTCAAATGCAGAATGGAACTAAAGGAACTGATGACTTTGCAAGAAATCAGGAAGAAATAAAACTCTTCCAAAAAAGCCAAAAATTAGAAGAAAATGTGAAATATCTCATTGGAAAAACAACCAACCTCAAAAACAGATCCAGAAGAAATGATTTAAAAATTATTGGGCTACCTGAAAGTTTTGACCAGGAAAAGAGCCTGGACTTCATTTTTCAAGAAATAATGCAGCAAAATTGCCCTGAGATCCAAGAAGCAGAGGGAAACACAGAAATCAAGAGAATTTACTGGTCACCTCCTGAAAGAGATCACAAAAGAAAAACTTCCAGGAATATTATAGCCAAATTCCAAAACTTCCAAATCAAAGAGAAAATTCTAAAAGCTTCCAGAAACAGACAATTCAACTACCAAGGCTCCATAGTCAGGATTACACAGGATCTGGCAGCATCTACATTAAGGGCTCATAGGGATTGGAATATGATATTCTGAAAGGCAAAAGATCTTGGTTTATAACTGAGAATCAACTACCCAGCAAAACTGAACATCCTCTTTCAGGGAAAAGACGGACTTTCAATGAAACAGGGGACTTCCAAACTTTCCTATTGAAACAACCAGAGCTGAACAGAAAGTTTGATCTCCAAGTACAGGACTCTGGTGATCCATAGAGGGAGTGGAAGAGAGGGACTAATTATGAGGAACTTCATGATGTTGAACTGTTTGTATTCCTGCATGGGAAGAAGATATTGATAACTCATATGAACTTTCTCATTTATAAGAGCTGTGAGAAGGAACATGTAGGGGCGGCTAGGTGGTGTAGTAGATAAAGCACCGGCCTTGGAGTCAGGAGTACCTGGGTTTAAATCCGGGCTCAAACACTTAATAATTACCTAGCTGTGTGGCCTTGGGCAAGCCACTTAACCCCATTTGCCTTGCAAAAAAAAAGAAGAAGAAGAAGAAGGAACATGTATAGACAGGACATAGGAAGGAGCAGAATATAATGGTATGATGTGGTAAAGGGATGGAGTCAATGAGCAATGGGGAAAAGTACTGGGAGGAAGGAAAAGGAGATGAAGAAGAAACTGAGAGATTTCACATAAGAGTCAAGGAAAAGCTTTTTCAATGAAGTGGAAAGGCGGAAGGCAAGTGGGCCTTCATTCTCATCAGAAATGGATCAGAGAGGAAATAACATACACACTTAATAGGGTGAGAAAATCTATCTTACCCTGGAGAAGGATGGGAGGAAAGGGACGGGATGAGGGGGGCAATGGGGGGGGAGGGAAGGGGGGGAAATAGGTGACAGAAGAGAGGGAAGATCGAGAGAGAGGGTATTCAGATTCAACACACTTTTGGACAGGGCCAGGATGAAAAGAGAGAAAGAGAATAGAATAAATGAGAGTGGAGAGAAATAGAGTGGATCAACTATGGGAAAAATACTGAAGCAAATTCTCTGGTGTATTTATGTATGATAAAGAAAGCAACTCACCCCAGAGGACAGAGCCATTGAAATTTGAACACAGACTAAAGTACAATTTCTCTCTCTCTCTCTCTTCTTGAGGTTTCTCATCTTCTTGGGGGGGGGGTATGTTTGCTCTTATAACACATTCAATTTACATCAATATATGGCATGGAAACAATGTAGACACTGTCAGACAGCCTTCTGTGGTGGGGGGGAGGCAAGGGAGGGTGGGGGGTAAAATTGTAGAATTCAGAGTCTTGCAAAAATTGATGGGTACATATTACTACTGTATATAATTGGAAAAAAATAAAACGTTAAAATGTTAAAAAAAAAAAGTTATTCTAATAGGGAGTCAATAGCCTTTCCCAGACTGCCAAACAGGTCCATGAACACACAAAAAGTTAACTCTTACTCTACTTTTTGACTTACTAATATTACCATGTGATTGATAAACTCCCATTTCTTGGGAGGGAGAGGACAGTGAGATTAGTGATGCCCAAGAATATACAACTGGAAATGAGCAATTAAGAGAAAATGAGTACACTGGGAAGGGGGTCAGAGCCACCATTAACACTAGCACAAAACTTGAGAGCCAATGATGCTACCAGATAGAGATGCAGAGCTACCTTTAGTATGATGCCAGGGGAGCAAAGACAAATTTCAGTCAATCAATAACTATGTTCTAGCCATTGGGTTAAGAAGTAGACAAGAAAGGATGCATATTGTAAGTGCTGGCTTTCACAGAACAATGTAGTTAGTCTAGTCCAGTGATCCTCTTTTTTTATTTTTGCAAGGCAGTGGGGTTAAGTGACTTGTCCAAGGTCATACAGCTGGGTAATTAGTAAGTGTCTGAAATTGAATTTGAACTCAGGTCCTCCTGACTCCAGGGCTGGTGCTCTATTCACTGTACCACCTAGCTGCCCCTAGTCCAGTAATTCTTAACTGATATTTGTAAACTTGGTATTTAAAAAAATTTTTGATAGCTGTATTTCAATATAACTGTTTTTCTTTGTATAATTGTTATGTCTTGGCCCTTTTTTCTCAGCAGCAGTTCTACCACATCCATGCCTCCCTGGGATATGTGTGGTTTGTCTTTCCTCTATTTCATTTGGTTCAAAATCCCAGTGAAGGGATCAGTGACTAGTGTCTCATTCCATTTAGCTGCTTTGATATGACCCTGACTCCTAGATTCTTTTAAGTAACACTTCTGATCAGCACAGAAGACTTTATTCCCTAACCCTAAAACAGAAAAGAACAACGAGTAGGCAAAAACCCCCAAACAGTTTGGAGCATAGTGGGCTCCTAAGGGCCCCTCCTTTACTACAGGATCTCACCAGGAAACCTTGAGTTAACAGTTTACCTTGCTTCCCTGAAATGTGAATGCAGCAGAGACAGCCAGAGTTGATTCAGGCCCATTTTGAAAATGTCAACAGTTTTAGCTATAGAACTAATGAAAACAAATTCCTCTTAGCCCTTTGGTAAGCTAACCAGAACAAGTTACAGAATGTCCACACATGTTCCAGTCTTTCCAAAACACTTCCCTTACATGTCATCACAAATTTCCAGAAGGAGTTCCCCAGCATCCTCCATGTGGAGGGGCACCATCTCAAATGGTCTTGACGTGTGCCAGATCCAGTTAAATTTATAACCTTATGTATCTTATTTTTAAAAATCTAAGTGTGGAAAGGGGCAGCTAGGTGGTGTAGTGGATAAAGCACCAGCCCTGGAGTCAGGAGGACCTGGGTTCAAATCTGGTCTCAGACACTTAATGTGTGGCCTTGGGCAAGCCACTTAACCCTGTTTGCCTTGCAAAAAAAAAAAAAAAGCAAAAACCTAAAAAAAAAATCTAAGTGTAGATTCAGGAAGATATAAGTTCAAATATGACCTCAGATATTTACTACTTGTGTGACCTTAGACAATTCACTTAACAGCTATTTGCCTCAGTTTTTCAATTACAAAATTGGAATAATAAAAGCACCTCTCAGGATTGTTGGGGAGGATCAAATAAGATAATATTTGTTAAAAAAAAAAAAAACCACTTATCAACAGTACCTGGTGCATAGTAGACACTATACAATTTTTTTAAATGCATTTCAAAACTGAAAAGTTCATAGATTTCATTGGATTGAATGGAATCCACCACATAAAAAAAATGACTTACAATTTTAAAGTGCTAGAGAAGGGTTGGTGGTATTGTCTTTTATTTCCTGTTTTTTAATCCCTTCTGTGAGTCCAGAACTTTAGGCAACAGAATCAAGATTTCTGGCCTATTTGCATTTTTTGTGGCATCCAGTAATAGCTCCTCTGAGGATGCAGAGCTCCAGCTATCCCAGAATCCATATAGCTCTGTTAGCTCAGCTTACTAACAGCTCCTGTGCATGGAAAAACAAGAATGGATGTACAGCCAAGGAATTGCCAGGTACCAAAGGTCCTAGTTGATTCTGATTACCAAAAAGGCAAAGAACTAAGTTTTCTTGATGTTATAAGGAGAGATAATGTTACTGTAGGATTTGTTGTCAAAAGTGAATGAATTCACATTTTTGCCCTGGATTTGAAATAAGCTTAAAATTTATTTTCACAGGGGCCAGCTAAGTAGCATAGTGGATAAAACATTGGCCCTAGAGTCAGGAGGACCTGAGTTCAAATCCGGCCTCAGACACTTAATAATTACCTAGCTGTGTGACCTAGGGCAAGTCACCTAATTCCATTGCCTTGTAATAAAATCCAAAAAAATTTATCTTTACAAGCCTGCAAACTTTACAAATTAAAACTCTCCTCCTCCAGGAAAGTCTGTAAGCAGCTTGAGGACAGGGGTGCATAACAAAAGGCTAGGTGAGGTCCCTGAGAGAAAAGAGAGTGAAAAGGGAAGCAGCCAGGAAATCCGGTTGAGCTGAGTGTGAGAGGGAAAGGAGAAACAACCATAAGGGCTGGCTTAGACTCAAGGGAGTGGGGCTACATGGCAGAGAGGCCCATGGTTCTCCAGTGGCCTAGGCAAGAAGCACATGGCTCTAACTTAGGGAGAGAAACCACTATCATTGCAGTGTGTAAGTAGGGTGAAGAAGAAGGGGGTTTCTTTTCTGGTCTGACTTAAATGCATTTCTGTAGTGAGTTGGACAAGAATAGCACTTGAGGAGTGGTCCTGCACCTGGCTCCAGGTATTCTCCAACAGGTAAGCTGCTCTTTCCTGTTCCAAAGTGTGTGACCTCCAAGTCCAACACATCATTTCCTGTGGAAGATGATTATCGTACCAGCATAAGCTTGACCCATCCATGATAGCATGATCAAGGTCAGGTAAAGACTGGAAGCCAGAAGATGGAGGAGGGGGAAGAGTTGAGGCCTTTCCCATTTTGGAGAATTTACATTTAACAATGGACTCACTTTGAATAATAATAGGGAGCCCTCAGGACCAGCATCTAATCACAATATCTCCTACATCCATAACTCTTTGCTTCAGCTGTATGTGGCTGAGATAACATGCAGTAGGATTCTAGAGACACTGGCATAGGCCACCAATATGTCATGCCCTCATTAGAGAGGGTACAGCACTCTACATACAAGGCAGAATTGAAGCAGCTCAAAGGAAATGTGACATAAGTTAGTTTAGAGTACCCACCCCAGGTGTTCACATGGACTATTTGTGCCCAACCTCTGGTAGAGCATTCCGAGCTCATATTGGTCTGATCAGTCACAGTCAGATAATACTGTGATTTGTCCCAAACAAAATGATGTAATTTCAGTCTTCTTCCATAACAAAAGATAAGAATAAGACCAGAAACCAGACTAGAATTCTACAAAGTCCTTAATAATGGTAAGTTCCTTAAGCAATCTGTTGTCATGAAAGCAAAATTTCTTTATAGGAACCAGAAGAAAAGAAATGATGATTAACTACAGAATTTTGGAGATGACCTTAAGTCTTATTTCAAAATAATGTATTCTTCATAAAACAATAGCAAACTTCAGAGAGTAACCAAAAATTTATTTCATCTGTTATTCTTACCAGAGATTTAGCCCAGTCTTTCTGGCTCCTACATGTCAGGAATAGAAAATAAATTTATAAATGCATGTATATAAACAGAGCTAGAAAAGCCTCAGAAGAATTATTGAGAGATTGTTGGGCCCACAGAGACTAGGTATAACTTCATACTCTGTTCTATATCAATATATATGACCTTACTGGGCTCAATTCTGGGGAGGCTGGTCTTTTATAGGGGGCAGATCTTTTCTCACACACAAGTTATCTCTTTAGACTGGATAGGTATAAGTATAGTTATAGCTACATTAAGTTTTGTATAGATGTGGGAATATAACTATATCTTAGATTATGGCCCAAAAGACTAGTTTTCACCAAAGAGGTAGAATAAAAAAGGTATTAGGTACTCAATATGAATCAGGGTATGGGTCATATAATTTATTCCTATGCACAAAACAGAATATTAAACATCAAACATTTATATGGGTACTTGACAGGATTTAGTAACTTAATTTTTTTTGGAAATAAAACAAAAATTTATTAAAAGAAGTTACAACACATAAGAAAATGGTAGGTAAAGAAAGACAGAGACAAAAGAATAGAGCTTGACTGACCAGCAAGTCAGAGAAGACTGACAGCCCTGAGTGAAGTCCCACCCAGGTTTTTTATATCTTGCCTCTCATCCAGAGGGAAAAAGATGAACTCCTTTCTCCTTACTGGACCTTACTAAGTAGAATTAGGTAGAAGGTGAAGCCTAAGGCAATCAGGATGCAAACTTTACATTAAACAATGAAACAATGGTAGTTGATTTACAACAAGAATGAGGATCTTCACCCAATTTGACAAGATTAGCAGCCTTTAAGATTACAAATTTTGTTTCTGTTACAACTAGTCAATTTACATCTCTAGAGTAGGTGGTAGCTAATTTACATCTCCATCCAATTTCTACATTTATAATCCTCTACATCTTTTCTCTGCATCATTTCCCCCTCAAAATTATTCGGGACCTGGGTCTTTCCAAGCCCATTAGGAAATGAATGCATTACAGCAAGGACTTCATTGAGGCAGGGTCCAGAGAATGATTGGCTGACACATCTGATTGGCATCCTGCAAAGACTGGTCTTGGAGATATACAGCTAGAGAAACAAAACTCAAGAAAAAAAATTGAGCAAGCAAAAACCAGAGATATTGTAACAGCAAAGGTTATTTATTTAACAGAGGTCCTATAATTAGGAAAAAGCTAAAAGGTCTATAAGGGGCAAGAATTATATTTTATGATCCTAAGCCAGTATCTATATATCAGTATACCTTTTATAAGAACATGGGTTCCAATTTAACACAGATTTATACAGATTTACACACATAAGTTGTAAAGAAAAGCTTAAAAATAGTATAAACAAATGTTCTGGAAAAAATGCATTTTAAAACTGCACATGTCCAAAAGGTAATTTGCAACAAAATTTTCTATTTTGCTTTGGCCACGTTTAGAATGAACAAAAATTCTAGTTGAAGAATGGATCTGTCCTTTAAAGCCGTTAAAAAATATACCAATAAGGTATTATCCTGATATAAACAGCCATACTGATATTTCTTTTCCTTAAGGGAACTTGTAGTAAAAAGTCACATCCTATGTTCAAAAGCCAAGGCAAAAATTACTTGCCAATTAATTAAAATTTAGAAGATAGAATTCCAATGGCTCACTCTCATAGCTAATTATGATGTACCTGGAATGATCATGGCAATTTGCTATTACAGAGTAGAGAGGGACAAGAGGGCATGTCCCCTTATGAAGTCATACAGACAATCCTTTTCTTTTCTTTTTTTTTTTTTTAGTTTTTTTGCAAAGCAATGGTGTTAAGTGGCTTGCCCAAGGCCACACAGCTAGGTAACTATTGACTATTGAATGTCTGAGGCTGGATTTGAACTCAGGTACTCCTGAATCCAGGGCCAGTGCTCTATCCACTGCACCACCTAGCTGCCCCTAGACAATCCTTTTCAATGAGCCAGGTGAGGGATTCCTTTAAGAGAATCCTATCCCAGTTGAGGGTCATCTTTCAAAGGTCACTTACTCTGTCAGAAGCTTTTAATATCAAACCCCATAGGGCTAAATGACTTCATTGGCATATTGTCTTTCTATTTTAACATACCTAATGTCAGGCAGATCAATTATCAATATGTTGCAATATAATAATTACCTATAACCAGAGCTTCAGGTGACTTGAGCACTAAGGAGAACCAAGGCTGTAATTTAATATAAGAGATCCAGGGGAAAAAATTAAAATTCAGTTGTTGCTCATGTACCTAAGGATAGTACTGCTGTAAATGAAATGCAATAAACAGATTCTGAAATGTAAAAAAAAAATGCAATAACCCTAACTCATATATTTTTTTTTTGGCAAGGCAAATGGGGTTAAGTGGCTTGGCCAAGGCCACACAGCTAGTTAATTATTAAGTGTCTGAGACAGGATTTGAACCCAGGTACTCCTGCCTCCAAGGCCAGTGCTTTATCCACTGTGCCACCTAGCCACCCCCAACTCATATTTTTTCAATGAAATCAACTTTTTTTGTAATGAACTCATTTAGTTATTAACTGTGTTGAAAGTAACTAAACATCTCCTTCTGGCTAGGAGGTTGCCCATCATCTCCATACTTTTCACATAACAATTAGCTAGAGATTGCCATAGCGAAATCTCAAATCATCACCATTATTTTATCTTCCTCATGTTACACAGATGCTCACCCCTCAAAGCAAATAACCATAGTTTAGCCCCAGTTTACATAGCTAGAAACTTCTATACATAAACTTTTTACTACTAGCTATTTTCACAATACAAATTATTACTTTCAGAATTCTTAAAAAAAATTAGAACATCTTAGGTAAACCTTAAATTTGTAACATGTTATTGATTCCAATGCAATTAAACAATAGTAAAAACAACCAGGCGTTCAAGTCAATTACAACATGAGTGATTATGCATGAATCCACAGATATATCACAGAAAGGGGCCATAATTTGTAATATTTCCCTTACTACCTCTTCAAAGCAATTACATGTTAATTCCAGGCCTTAACATTACAGTATTCAAATAGCTTACATGTTGACAAGAAAACCAAACACTGTTAATATAATTTCTTTGAAGCTGCAAAGGAATATCATATAACTGATAAATACATATACATGTATATTCTGTTCCATAAATATCTAATGATAGATAAGAGACAAATATTATTACAAATTTCCTTCTCTTACAAATAAAAGACCTTTGTGAGATTGTTGACAATTATCAATATTGATTTAACATCAAAACAAACCAGATTACAAAATTGCAATATTTCTTTCCCCAAAGAAATCAGTAAATATATTATATATGATTAAATATTCCCAAATTCCTTGACACACAATTTATCCTAATTATATCTTCCTTATTAATAACACATATAAATTCTTAAGAATTGTTACAAACTTTCAAAGGTAACTAAATTACTCTCAGATTGTTTCTGTTTTTTTTAAACACAAGATGGTGACTTTTTCCTGTCAAAGGCCTTCCCTCCCTTTTCAAAGCCTCAGGAAGTCTACCTACAAACTTAGCAACTTAAAAACTTTCAAATGGTATAGGCAGATCCCAACTTCATTAATTACCTAAAATTAGATTTTTAAGCAATTAAATTAAAAAACCTAAACTAAAAGGAGTAACATTTAACTCAGGTAACTATTTCAGATCTGAATTACAGACAGGCACAAACACACAGAAAAATTTCTTTTATATAAACATTTCAAATTTACCAAAGTGAGATTGATTCCCTGGCTGGTACCAAATCTTAGAATACAGAAACATTTTCCCACCTCTCCAGGCCAGTAGAGAGATGTAAAAAGTTCCATTGATGTTTAAATACACACATTTTTATTTTAAGTATTTTTTAAATGTACCAATTAAAACCAGTCAAAAATTAACTTTTAGAATTAATCAGAATTTCTTGGGGGAACCTCATATATATATATATATATATATATATATATATATATATATATATATATTAAGATTTTGAAGTAGTCAACCAATAGTTACAATTGAATGCATTCTTAAGTAACTTTATAAAGTTCAAATCCAGTTACTCTATTACCAGAGATATTAGTTATTAGCACAGGCTTAATTAAAAGATGAAATCTAAATTTCCTAGTCCCAGAAAAAATTATCTAATTGACCATGAGGCTTCTCAATCAATCTGCCCATTTCCCCTTCCCCCTCCCAAAGGTGAGGCTTTCTCAGTTCAGCTATTGACTTTAGGGAATGGGGTTTGGAACTGATAAAATACATGTAGTCTAAGAACAACATGGTCTTTTTCCCCTCTCCTCCCCAAAAGCAGGAAGAAGGCATGGGAGTCCCCTATTTTAAACAATGGGGCCAAAACAAGTTTTGGGGGATCTTACCCTTCCTTCAGTAAAGCATGTATTCCATCTGAAACAAAGGTTTGAGTTTTGAAGTTCTTAAAAGGAAGATTTCACTCTCCCTCCCCCGCTCTGCAGAGGGAGGGGGCAACAGAGAATGAGAGAGAGCATTTCAAAGAGAGAGAGAGTTCCACCCAAAGGTAATTTCCAGGAGCTCAGGTGTTTTGCTTTTGTCAAATCTAATTCCTCCCAAGGAACAAGTACACAGTGGGGGTCTTTGGTACAAAATTTCCCCCATGTTTTAATCCTCCATCAGTTTATAGGTAGGCAAACACATCAATTGGACATATGCCAAATGTCCTTCCCTAACGACCCTCTCTGCAAAGTGAGTATAATCAAATGAACCTCAGAACTGCCTTTTCTGCTCAGTCTGAACAGAACACAGGCCACACCAGGGCTACTGCAAAACACCACAGCAGACCAGCTGAGCTGACTCCCCACAATACGCAACCTTTTCCCATTTTGCAGTAAAAGGGAAACACAGGAGGGCTAGAGTCCAATAATTTTTCTTTTTTTCTAAAAACCATCTAGGATCTAAAAAAACAAAAAAAGGAATGTGCTTCTCATCCATGGAGTTAGATCCAGTTTCCCAAGTCCAGGCAGAGAATTTTATCCTGGCTGGCTTGCCATTATGTAGCTGCTGGTTACTTGAGTTTAGATCTGCCTATGAGGAATCATTATTCAGGCTCAGGAAAGTAAGGGTGGAAATAAAACAAAAATTTATTGAAAGAAGTTACAACACATAAGAAAATGGTAAGTAAAGAGAGACAGAGACAAAAGAACAGGATTGACTGGATCAACAAGTCAAAGAAGACTGGTAGTCTTCAGTAACTTAAGTTACAATTACTTAGAATTACAAAGAGCTGAGAGGTGTTTTTGTTTTGTTTTGTTTTGGGGTTTTTTTGGGGGGGGAAGCAATGGGGATTAAGTGACTTTCCTAAAGTCACTCAGCTAGGTAAGTATAATGAATCTGAGGCTGAATTTGAACTCAGGTCCTGCTGACTCCAGGATTGGTACTCTAGCCACTTTGCCACCTAGCTGCCCTAATAAGCTGAGTGATTATGCTTCATCACAACATAAAACACTTAATAATTTCACAAGGGCTCAATACTGTCTAAACAGCACTATTGGTAAGTTGGCCTTGCTTGGGCCAATCTTTTTTCTGTAGTCCTCCTCTCTAAGAGCACTGGAATCCTGAGTTGCTCAGGAACTTTTCTCTGGCTTTCAGCTCTAGACCTTTTAACTTATGAGATCATAAGCAGAAACAGGACAGGTTATATGTGATTGAAGTAGCATGCACGATAACTCTACAAAGTTTCTGGTAAGGGTAAATTCCCTAAGCATTCTATTGTCATAAAGGCAAATTTCATCAACAGAAACCCCTGAAGAATAGAAAAGATGATTAGGTGTCCTAAGGCAAAAATGCCACAGAATTATGGAAAAGACCTTAAGTCTTATCTCAGAAACAATTTATTCTCTACAAATAAATTTTGGAATTGGTTATGCTAAATTCTAGCACTGGTTACTTTAAACAAATAAACAAATAAACAAAAGAAGATACAGATAAATAGATATTCATATGTGTATATACATGAATGTGTATATATGTATATATATATATACATATACACACACACACACACACACACACATATGTACATTTGGTTTTACAAAGCCTTAAACCTTACAAGGTCACCCCCACTCCTGGACACATGAACCTGAGTTCAGGAAAGAACAAACACACAAGAGGTAAAGGCCACCTAGAGCCAGCTCAGCCTTACTTATCGGTAATCACTGTGCATTAGAGTTGTCTATGATTTCGAGGTACAAAAGACCTACATGTCCTTACCCATTACTCACTGGAGACACATTCTACCTGCTGGAGAGAGATGAAGATAGGAAATCAAGCTGTCTTTTAATAATTGCTATAGTATCCATTCCCCCTCTCTCCTGTCCACTCTCACAGAGTTTAGGTACAACTAAGGAATCTTTCATGGTTTATCACTTAAAAAAAAAGGAAACTGTATTCTGGCAGTTTATTATCCCCCAAAAGCGCATGTCCTGGAAACCTGAGATTATACTCCCTAGTAGAACCCTCTGTGGGACCATTTGGCTTCCACAATAGACACCAGGTCAAATAGCTCTTCTAGCTATATGTGTTTACTCTACAAACTAATCTTTTTTTTTTAAATGAGGTCCAGAGCAGAATGTAAAGAAACAGAGCAGTTAGCTTTCTAATGCACATAGGAATTCTCATCTAGCAAGCTTCTATCATCTCTATGAATTCGGAGAGAGGGGGTAGTCCAGTTTGGAGCACAGAGTACTAACAGGGGAATATTGCAATTGAAATTAAGGTAAACTGAGGCACAAGTTTTTAAGCATATTCAATTTATTGGTAAGGCTAGCAATTATAAATAAAAGGAAACTTGACTCCTCAGACAGTCAAAAGGTCACAGTTTAGGGCTTATTAACCTTCATATCATTTTGGAAAATTCAAGAGCTCAAAGAACAAGAAGCAAAAAAGAATATGACTGATTATAAAGTCTGAAGTATCATATATGATAGGAAATTATAGGATTGGATGGAAGTCAGGAATGCAGAATTAGCAACAGCCATTTCTTCCATCTTGTTGTTTTGGAAAACTCTTTGGTGGTGTCTTCTTGTATTTTGCAAGGCTTGTTAGTAGGATAACAGTTCTCTTAATTGTCCATGAGCAGTAAGATATGTAGACAATATATTCCCTTAAATTAAGGTGATTTATAGGACAACTTAACTCAGAGAGGAAAGCTAAACTTCTGAACTTAACTCAAAGACAAAGGAACATGACTTAGGTGATTTTACAGCCTATTGGGAGGATCTAGAATAGAATTAATTACAAAATGGAATCAAAATCAATTTGATTTTCTCAGGAGTAATAAGAGAAAAGTTGAAAAGAGTGTGAAAATCAAGTTACAACAAGTCTGTATTTAAGTGCTCAGTATGTGTTGTGAGCTGCTTTAAGCATTACAAATACTGATGCAAAAATAATCAACAATCTAATGGGGAAGAAAATATGCAAACAACTATGTACAAATAAAATGTATATGAGAAAAATTAGAATAATTTAGGTTGGGGTTGGGGAGGAGGGAAGAGATTAGTATTAAGGGGCAAAGGGGAAGGTTTCTTGTAGAAAGCAACATTTTAGCTGAGACTTGAAAGAAACTAGGAAGCAAAAGCTAAGAGAAGGAGCATTTCAGGCAAGGGCAACAGTCAAGGAAAATGCATAGTCAGGAGAAGGCTGTCTTGTGCCAGGAAAAGCAAGGAGACCTGTCTAACTGGATCAGAGTGCATGAGGGTTGTGGGCAGCAAAGACAAGATGTAAGAAAGTAGTGTTCAGGAATTCCTGGTGAAAATTGCCCAGAGTCAGCAAAACAAAAAACTAAAAAAGTCAAACATAGAACTTTTGAAAGTGGAGATAAGAACTGACCAAGGTCAAACTGAGGTCAATAAATCAAGAAACAAGATTAGGAGAGAAAATGTTTAATTAGCATAACCTGATAAATACTCCCCAAGGTGCCTGAAAAACTCAGAACAAAGGAAGATACAGATAAATAAATATTCATATGTGCATCTACATGAATGTGTGTGTGTGTGTGTGTGTATACACACACATACACACATATGTATATTTGGTTTTACAAAGCCTTAAAGCAACATTATTACGGGGGGGGGGGGGAGATCTGTTTGGTGAGGCTATTCAGTCAATAGAGTTGAAAGTTGAGAGGTTGAGTAATGGAGGCAACAGTCTAGTGATGGGGGCAGAAGTTTTAATTTTGTGGTAACTTGTCAATCTCGTTGTTTCAAAAATGAGCAAAGATCAAGGCTTATTCTGGTGGGGGGCTTCTTTGTAGTTAAGCCCATCAGACCATCTGGGGAGCTGGTGTTCTGGAGTTAAAAGCATCAGATATTATCTAAGTGAAACTAGAAATTTCAAGAAAAGGTTGCAGCCTCCTTCTAGATAGACACCATTGTAGGCACAATATTTACCATAGTCTAGACATGAAGTGATGCTGAGAGTGGTGGTGTTATGAAGATTAGGTCCTGGGAATCAGGAGGATGGTGGTACCCTTGATAGCAATAGGGAAGTTAAATATAGAGGGTTAGATGAGTTCAGTTTTGGACACATCTCAGTTTAAACTAACATATTTCCCCCATGTATAAGATTTTGGATCTAAAAACTGGGAGCATCTTGTACAGTGGTTGTAGATTTGTTTACTCACATTTCCTGGTTTTTAATGTTTGTTGACTTTGCACTCATTTTTTCCATTTGCCACTGGTATATTAGGTTACCTTTTGCCATGTTCTGCCCAGAAATGGCTCAGAAAAGATTTTTGTACAGTGCTGAATTCAAGTTCAAAGTGATTCAGTTTGCAAAAATGAATGGAAATCATGCTGCTGAATGACAGTTTAATCTTTCTCCAACTGAAAAAACCATTCGAGACTGGCTACAGGAAGAAGAAACCCTACTGAAAATGCTCTGGCAGAAGAAGGCCATGAGAGGCAAGTCAGCAAAATGGCCAGAGTTAGAGAGAGAATTGAAGAGATGGATCAAAGAGTAAAGGGCCATTGGAATTCCTGTCTTCACAAAGATGGTTCAGCATAAGGCAAGAAGAATTGCTGCTGAAAAATAAGTGACTGATTTCAAAGGAGGACGCAATTGGTGCTTCAGGTTCATGAAACAGAATGGACTAAGCATTTGTCCACACACCAGACTTGCCCAGGGAGTGCTTGTGGTCAGCCACAGACCAGAGCACAGACAGGAAAGCAGTGAGAGCCTCTCCTAAGACAAATGACAGCAAAGACAGATGAGGATGAGCTAATAGATGTGGGTTTTGACAGTGATGAGGAGTTGTATGAATTTTATGATGAATAAAACTTGAGTTCAATAACTTTATGTAATACTTTTTTTTTTTCAAATTTCAGGGCCCCAAATTAAGGTGCATCTTATACATGGGAATGGTATGGTATCTATATGACATCCATCTCTGGATGTCTAATAGGAAATGGTAAATGTGAAATTGAAATTCAGGAGAGAGGTTAAGACTGGATAAATACATTTGAGAATCATTAGACTAGAGATGATAATTGAATCCATAGGAGCTGATGATGTTGCTTATTAACTTACTGAAAGTTTAATTTTTCACAAACACATACACACACACACATATATATTACTTCATTTATCAGTGTTTTATGATAAACCCCATGTTTTTATACAGTACATTACTTAGTTTCACTTCAGAAGATGTATTTTTTAACTGCCTCTTTTTAATGGGAAATGATAAAAATTTAATTTTTATCATTTCCCATTAAAAAGACAGTAAAATAGCAATTAATAACTAGCCAACTTTAAGAACATTCTTCTAATGACCCACTATTTAAAACTAGTACATGCTCTTGACTCAAAAGGGAAAAAAAGAAGATATTTCCATTTAGGTATTTGTGTTTTTTCCTCTATCCTGTTCTATGTTCAATCTATCCATCTCTTTTTTCCTACACTGGGCCTCCTTTTTATTGGCCAGTGAATCTCCCTAACTAATGTGTGAGAACTGAAACCCTTTGAAGCATCTTTAGATAAGCTCTAAATAGGATTTAAAGAGAATTAATGAGTCATTGACTTGATTAAATTATTCAACATATTCTTTTCTGAATATACAACTGAAACATTATCCCCATAGTCCAAAATCCAATTGCTTATGCTTATAAGATAGAGATGAAACTGAAAAATTATCTTTGGTCTTCTGAAATTCTCTTGAATTTGAAACACAACACAATAGAAACTATTCATATTTTTAGCAGTGAAAATGCCAGATAATTCTAAATGTCTACAGTGCAGGTTTGTGGATCCCAGAAACAGCCTTAGCAGGCACAGCAGGAGGTATACTAGTGAGAAATAAGAATTAACAGTCCAGGAACAACCCTATAAATCTCTTTCCTTTATTACTACCCGGGTGAAAAGACAGGGAATGCTTGTAGGTACCAGTCAGGATAAGAGAAATCATTGACTTATAGAAACTCAGGTATTTTTAACTATCTCCATTTAATTGTAGCTAGTGAAAGGGTGGAGGTTGGTTGATACAATCAATCACCCTTCTCATATTAAAGTAACTTCTAAGATCTCCTCTTTTTAACCCATATTTTTATCAGGTGAGAACACTTTGATTCAATCAATCAAAAGCTTTTAAATCAGTTGCAAAATGTTCTAAATTAATTTAGAAAGAATAAAAACCACTGGATGAAATGAAATGATACATAAGAAATATCCTGAGATTATTTAAAAAGACTCAATCACGCCCTATGAGTCTTTTGGGAAAGTTGGGGTTTTTTTTTATTGTTTTCTATGCAATCTTTTTCTCTTTTTTGTAAGGCAATGGGGTTAAGTGACTTGTCCACGGTCACACAGTATTGTGTCCCCCAGGTCCTCCTGACTCCAGGGCTAGTGCACCACCTAGCTGCTCCCTATGATTCTTTAAATAAAAAGCAAACCAGTTCAAAAAATGTAGAATTCTGCACTCTGGTCTGCCCAGTAGTGGAAGCAGTTTGAGCCAATCCCCAGAGAGAATTCATTGAGGTGGACTGGAAGAGGAGAGTGCTTCTTTCTCCTGACTTCCTCTTTAACTTGAGGTTGACCATGGTAAATTTCAAAGGAGTCTTAACAACATCCCTCAAACAGCATGTGTGTCAGGCAGTTGGGGGCAAATTAAGTATACTGAGAAAAGATCTTCAGCAAGGCAGTTGGTTAGAGGAAGATCTGAGTTCAAATCTAGATTCTGTCAATTATGGTATTTCTCATTTACTGTATTTCCCCCTGAGTGGAATATTCCCTCTGAAGAGTTAACATTCCTAGTGAAGTCCTCGCAGGACTAAAAATCATTAAAACAAAGACAGACTATTACTCTTAGACTGTTCTTAGAAGAGGGAGAGAGGCTTTGCATTCTCAGTCAAACACCCTCCCAATTCTGCTAGGGATTGAACAGTGGACTATTTCTTTTTTGTAAATTTTTTTTAATTAAAGATTTTATTTATTTTGAGTTTTACAATTTTTCCCCCCCATCTTACTTCCCTCCCCCCACAGAAAGCAATTTGTCAGTCTTTACATTGTTTCCTTGTTGTACATTGATCCAAATTGACTGTGATGAGAGAGAAATCTTATCCTTAAAGAAGAAACATAAAGTATAAGAGATAACAAGATCAGACAATAAGATATCAGATTTTGTTTTTCTAAATTAAAGGGAATAGTCCTTGAATTAAGTTCAAACTCCACCATTCTTTATCTGGATACAAATGGTATTCTCCATTGTAGACAGCCCCAAATTGTCCCTGACTGAAGGAATGAGCAAGTCCATCAAGGTTGATCATCACCCCCATGTTGCTGTTAGGGTGTACAGTGTTTTTTCTGGTTCTGCTCATCTCACTCAGCATCAGTTCATGCAAATCCCTCCAGGTTTCCCTGAATTACCATCCCTCCTGGTTTCTAATAGAACAATAGTGTTCCATGACATACATATACCACAGTTTGCTAAGCCATTCCCCATTTGAAGGACATTTACTTGATTTCCAATTCTTTGCCACCACAAACAGGGCTGCTATGAATATTTTTGTACAAGTGATGTTTTTGCCCTTTATCATCATCTCTTCAGGGTATAGACCCAGTAGTGGTATTGCTGGTTCAAAGGGTATGCTCTTGTTGCCCTTTGGGCGTAGTTCCAAATTTCTCTCCAGAAAGGTTGAATGAGTTCACAGCTCCATCAACAATGTAATAGTGTCCCAAATTTCCCACAACCCTTCCAACAATCATTATTATCCTTTCTGCTCATATTGGCCAGTCTGAGAGGTGTGAAGTAGTGCCTCAAAGAAGCTTTAATTTGCATTTCTCTAAAAAGTAATGATTTAGAGTAATTTTTCCTATGACTATGGATTGCTTTGATCTCCTCCTCTGTAAATTGCCTTTGTGTATCCTTTGACCATTTGTCAACTGGGGAATGGCTTTTTTTAAAAAGTATAACTCAGTTCTCTGTATATTTTAGAAATGAGTCCTTTGTCAGAAACTTTAGTTGTAAAGATTGTTTCCCATTTTAATACATTTCTTTTGATCTTGGTGGCAGTTGTTTTATCTGTGCAAAAACTTTTTCAATTTAATGTAATCAAAATCATCTAGTTTGTTTTTAGTGATGTTTTCCATCTCTTCCTTAGTCATGAACTGCTTCCCTTTCCATAGATCTGACAGGTAAACTAGTCCTTGATCTTCTAATTTGCTTATAGTATTGTTTTTTATGTCTAAATCCTGTATCCATTTGGATCTTATCTTGGAATAGGGTGTGAGGTGTTGGTCTAATCTAAATTTCTTCCATACTAACTTCTAATTTTCCCAGCAGTTTTTATCAAAGAGAGAGTTTTTATCCCAACAGTGGACTTTTTCAAGAAAGACCTTGCATTGATTCTGTTAGGGAGGGAAATAGTGGAATACTTCCAGAGAAGAGACCTTGAAGTCTTAGTTAGCCACCTATTTGATAATAGATTGTAAGAACAGTAGCCTGCCTTCTTTTGTTTGATGATTACTAAACTAAGAAGATAGTAGAGTTCCTTAGAAGACCTTGCATACTCAGGCATTAATTCATTTACCAGAAGGTCATTAGAAATCTTCTTCTGATACTCTCACCATCTGGATGGTAAGGTAATATTCTATGAAAACATTTTATTCTTCTCTTTGTTGCTGGGTAGATTGTAACTCTGAAAACCTTAACGAATCACGTTGGAAGAGAGGGGGGCTAGGGAGGGGGGAATCATGCTAGGCCATATAATCGTGCTTGACTGTCACTTCGGGACAGCTCCTTGATCTTCACTACCTTTGTAAGACTTGGGGTGTGCCCTTTTCTCGAGAAAAGCCAAAATAAACTTTCTTTTTTTTTCTCAGAGGAGTCTCTGTATTTTTTTAAGTGGACTTTTTATCCCACACGTCCCCAAAATAAAATTGGGTCTTATATTAATTTTTGCTCCAAAAGATGCATTAGGGCTTATTTTCAGGGATTTCTGGAGAGATAGGCAGTCATTCCTGTGGGAATCATTATTTACTCTATTCTTTTCTCTGTAAGACATGTTCTTCATATCTTTAGGGTGGTAAGTGTGGGAACACAGGCTATTCTAATGGACATGACTCAGATCATTTCCAAATAACCGCCACCTGGACACAATCTCAGGAGTTGGCATGCCACCCTGAGAGATAAGGTGCCCCCAAGTCCTTGGGAGCTGGTCTTTCCACCCCACAGACCAAGGGCACAGGACACAGCTGTGTTTAACCGCCTCCCCACTAACATACCCCCTTATCCTGCAACACAAGTGCTGCATGTAGACTGCTTGAACATCCCCCCATTTCCTCATTTTCTTTATTCTACCCCAGAAGACCTAACAGTATATATGTTAGAAGCTAAGCAGTAATAAATTTGAGCTTGAGGCATAAGGCAGTGTGGCTTGACTCCTTATTCTCAGCTCCCCTCCAGGAGGGAGGTCATCGCTGAAAGGTGAAGCAAGCTGCAACAGGTGAGTACTGGTTGAATCCCAGATTAGCACACCTCTTTGGCCACCTCACAAAAAAACTGGCAGCATTAAATTGATCTGCCCACTTCTTTACAACTTGTGTGTCCTGGGCTTTTTTGGTTTCAAAAACAAAAATGTCTGAAACACTTCAATCTAATCTTTCCTCTCTTTAGTGTTGATTAGAGGTAGGGCTTTTTTTCCATCTAGATGTTATGAAATAAGCAAGTTATTTGTGCATTGTGTCTATACTGATTGGTCATTGGGTAATAAGTTTTGAGCTATGTGTTTACATAGGTATTTACCTCTTGTCCAAAGGCGCCCACTGGGGTATTTACAAAATTTTAATTATAACCTATATTATCATTTATTTTAATTATTAATGTCAATAATATTATTTATTTATATTTAATTATATATAATATTATCATCTTATAATTCAATATATCCATTGTGTGTTGCAACAGATGTACTAAATGCATCCATCTGACTGGTATTTTTAACTGGGACTTATTTTCGGGATAAGGCTTATAATTACAAATCTGAAAAAATCATGCTAGGCTTATTTTCAGAGAAATACAGTTTTAGCTATGTGACTTTGGATAAGTCATTTAATCTCTATTTCCTCAGTTTCCTCCTCTAGATAATAATATCTACCAAAAATGGTTGTTGTGATGATGAGATATATTTGTAAACCTTGAAGTGATATATAAATGTTGTTATTACAGGAATCCCAGGAGACAGTTACACAATAAGGGAAATTTCATGAAGATCCCATGAAAGGTGAAGCAAGGAATCCTAGCAACCAGTAGTTTAGGAATAACTGCTTTGTCATATGAGCTCTCTAAACTTGAGCATACTTTCTCTTGGACTCTGCATGTTCTTTTAGGAAAATGTGGACCTGATTGGTACCAATTGTTCTTATTCTAACACCTTAGTCAATAATTGTTTCTAAAAGTTAATCAACTTTGGGTAATTGATATCAACTGAGCCTGAAGAGAAAGGGAAAGAGAGAGAGGGAGAAAGGGAATGGGGTGGGGGGAGGAACATACTAATGGGGTAGATAGATACCCCTACCCACTCATGGTTATCCTTAGATCTCTGAGAAGTAGTAGCCATGCTCTGGAGACCCAGCCAATGCAGGGCTCAATTTCCCAAGTGCAGATTGAGTTGGTGAACCCCAAAGTATCTGCTATGTTAGTAAAATGGTTTGAATAAAATTTCTCTTGCACATTTCAAATAAGAACAGGTTTTTGTTTTAAGTTTTCATATAACATTCATCCAATAAGCCTTAATATCTTCTACTTTTTTCACATTTATTTTCATGCATGTTTTCTCCTCTACTAAATTGTAAGCTCCTAGAAGTTAGGAACTAGGCCATTTTCATCTTCACAGTCTTAGAATCTACATGTATACATAGTAGAAAATTAATATTCACTGAATGTAATTGAATGAACTGAAAGGGTTCTCTGTGCAGTTCCATTCCATTTCAATATTCACTAGCATGTTTGATTACTTTAGATGACATATAATCACCCAAAATATGTTAGCCATAATATACACATGCATACACATGTACATATATATATATATATATATATATATATATATATATATACATACACACATATGTGTGCATATTGATACAAAAAGATAGGTGGCTACCTCTGAGGTGTGTGCCCAAGACAAAACATTACTAGGCAACCTGATCCTTCTTGCTAATGCCTAATGAACACAGCTCCTTGTCACCTTCTATTTCACAATAAAACTGGTAGAAAAAGTACAAGTGTTGGAGTTGAAAGAGTGAGTTTTATGATCAGGAGCAAGACACAGTCTTCAGGTTGTATCCACAACCACAAAGTTGCTTCTTTGTCTTCTCTGTCACAGTTATTAGATCAAATTAGGTAACTAATGTGGATGCTCTGTGAAGTTTTTTTTTAGGTTTTTGCTAGGCAATGGGGTTAAGTGGCTTGCCCAAGGCCACACAGCTAGGTAATTATTAAGTGTCTGAGGCTGGATTTGAATTCACATCCTCTTGACTCCAGGGCCGGTGCTCCATCCACTGTACCACCTAGCTTCCCCCAAGATAATGATTTTTTAATTTAGAAAGACTACCAGCATAGTCTCTTTTGTTTCTAAGCAATCTGACTCTTCTTAGACCTGAATGAACTCCTGGTTCATATTCTACCAGGCCAAGGGTCTGAGTTGCTCTACTTTTCAGTATATAGACTACCATCTGCCCATTATCCCCAAATAGACAGTTATACCATATCAAATGGACTCTACAGCAGTTTGTCAAGACATAATTAACATCAGCAGCAGCAGCAAATTCATATTGGTTTACAAAATTTTTACTTTCAAAGGTTTTTTTCTTTTTAGAGCATACAAATTTCAGAAATAGACTCCTTTCTCTCTCTCTAACTTCCTCCAAGCATCAGTTCCTTTGTTCTAAATTTCTGGGGTTCCAAGAGCTACTAAGGACAGGGAACATGTTTTCTTTTTAACCCCAGTATTTAACATCGTGCCTGGTACATTGCAAATGCTTAAGAAGATAAATCAGGGGCAGCTAGGTAGCACAGTGGATAGAGCACCGGCCCTGGAGTCAGGAGTACCTGAGTTCAAATCTGGCCTCAGACACTTAATAATTACCTAGTGGCAAGCCACTTAATCCCATTTGCCTTGAAAAAAAAAACCTAAAAAAAAAAGAAGGAAGGAGGAGGAGGAGGAGAAGGAAGAAGAAGGCTTAAGATGAGGCACAGTAATGCTAAATCCCCACTGTAACATGTTTTACAAGTGGTCACCTTCCTCTGCCTGAAGAACTCCAATGAGAGGTAAGTTGCCTCTTCCTGAGGAAATCCATTCCATCACTGGCTTGCTCTAATTATAAGAAATATTTTCCTAACATCAATCCCAAATGCTTGTTGAATTCTGATAAACTGAACTAAGTCTATGCAAACAAAAAAGTCCATGAAAGATAATTTAGTTGTTTTTCAAATCTAAAATAAAGTTTAGTCCATTTGATAGTCTAAGTTCTGAAAATATCTATTGGAATATTTTAGAGACTGAAAAGTTTGTGACTGAAGAAATGAAGATGGGGAATTCAGTCCATCATGATCATGACAACTGTATGGTTCAGTTTTTCCATACAAACCATAGTCATACCATTTCCACTAGAAGACAACTAGAAGGGGAGAAATGACAATAGGACTCCAACATCCTATACTTATAACCTTTAATTGTGTTTATTCTTCAATTGTTTCAGTCATGACTGACTCATTGTGACCTCATTTGAGGTTTTCTTGGCAAAGATACTCAAGTGGTTTGTCATTTTCTTTTGCAGCTCATTTTACAGGTTGAGGAATTGAGGCTTACAGGGTTAAGTGACTTGCCTAAGGTCTCACAGCTAATAAGTGTCGGAAGCCAGATGACTTCAGGTCCAATATTTCCACTGTATCAACTAACTATCCCAATTTATAACTCTGGAAACTGCTAAAGGAATCCTCAGTACCCAGCTAAAGGGAGAATTTCAATTTGAGAATGTAGCACTCACTGATGACATTAAAGACATTGTCAGAACAGTTCTAGTTGACTTGATCTCTTAAGACCCACAGTTTCAATTTAAGTGGGGCAACTGAAACCAGACTCAGTCCTAATCTGAGGCATATGATTTTTGATTATATACTAGACCCATTTTAATCTTAGATTACCATTTAGCCCTAGGCTTGACTTTCTGAGAAAATATCTGATCACTTTAGTTCATCCTAGGACTGACTTTTGCATGCCTCTGATTAAGCCATGCTTGTCCTTTGTCAGTAATATCCAATCATCCCTACTTTTCCAGTATTAACTTTTGTTTGTCCCAGACCAGTTTAACTAGCTCCTGAATACGTTTGTCTTTATATCTCTATATAGCTATAGATACACACACACATGAACATATATTCACATACACATATACATATATGTAATTTTACATGATGGCTTACTATTATCATCATTATTTTATTGTTTTTATGTTTTTTGATGCTTGATACCTACTGATAATTAAACGTGTATTATGTTGCTGCTGTTAAGGATGTAACAAAGAGAGCAAATGGCCAGGTATCTGACTGAATATTAGGGAATCTGCCTGTTGGTGGCAGGGCTTTTGGTCCATGGTCAAGACTTCAGCTTTGCAGTCTAAGAAATTAACTTATTTCGTTCTTGAATTAGACAGGATAATACAAATCATCCAATCTAATCCCTTCATTTTCATGATGAGGAAGATGAGGCACAACAATGTCAAATCTCCATTATAATCTACTTTACAAGTGGTCATCCAGACTTTGCCTGAAGACCTCTAATGAGAGGGAACCTCCCTCTTCCTGAGGAAATCCATTCCTGGCTCTAATTGTTAGAAATATTTTCCTGATGTTAATCCTAATTAGTTACTATGTGATCTTCACCCACAATTCTGGTTCTGCCTTCTGGGAAGATTCAGAACAAATCTAATTACTCTCCCACATGACATCTCTCCAAATATTGGAAGGCAGTTACCATGTCCTCCCTAACTATTCTTTTTTTCCCAGACTAAATAACCCCAGTTCCTTCAATTGATTCACACAAGGAATAGACTCAAGGTACTTCACTATCTTGATTATTCTCCTCTCAGTGCTCTACAACTTAGCAATGTCCTTAAATTAAATTATGGTACCCAGAACTACTCCTCATTTCTTCCTCTTTTCCACAAGAATAATAGGAGATACATTTGAGGAGGTGAGAGACTCCGTTCTAAACTTTTGTTTTTAATAATTCTGATCATATTTATTTAAAACACAAAACAAGTAAAACAACATACTACATTCATAAAAAGGTTGCTGTTTTTATGACATTAGTATTTTAAATGCTGTTGATTGAATGATTGATTTTTGTACTTTGTTCTTGAAGAAGACCATGACATCAGGGAGGTGATGCCATGACAGGAATTAGATTTGCGTGAGGGGAGGGTCTGTGCTAAGTCACCAGCCTCACTTACTCCTCCAGAGTCATCTGGGTCCAGTGGCCAGACATGGATCAGGATGACTGGAGATCACATGCTGTACAGTGACTTTGAAGCTGCAGCTGGAGCAAATATTTTATGGCTTTCCAGCATAAGATACAATGATCACATCAAGAGAAAATCACATGACTGAGTCTGAATGATAGCAAGACAATGAGGAGATGTTCCCAAAGAGTACATGGTCCAGAGTTCTTTTTAACAAAATCTAGCTGCCTATAATAAATTTATGTATGTATACCTATGGTAGTAAATGATACAATAGAATAATAGCACATAGTATTTTTTTATTTTAGTTTTTTCCAGTTACATGTTAAAGATAGTTTTCAATATTCATTTTTTTTGGTAATGTTTTAAATTCCAAATTTTCCTTCCTTCCTTCCTTCCCTCTTTTTTTCTCCCCCCTTCCCCATAACAGCAAGTAATCTGCTATAGGTTATACATACAATCATTTTATACATATATCCAAATAATATATAATATTTATGCATTTATGACATTTTTTCCTTTTTGGATATATGAATCATTTGCAATTTTTATGAAGCACACTGCAAATCTCTCAAAATTCTCATTTAATTATCAATAACCAATCTGGGAAATAACCAAAACTTCAATTGTGAAACCCATGAACATTGAGAGATGACTGTTCTTTATAAATTATTTTGCTAAAGTCTCAGTAAACTGTATCACTAGCATATGTTTGTTTTACTAGTTTATTAATCTGTCCAAAAAACTTAATGAGTTTCATTTGGCATTGTTTTTCATGTAGCTATACTGAACTAGATCTTTGTTATCACCACTTCTTTTTTCTGGAGGCAACTATGCTGCACAAGGGATAGGATATTTGAAATAGAATCAGAAAGACCTGAATTCAAATGTACTTCAGATTCATACTCCTTTATGATCCTGTCCAAGTCACTTATCTAAAAACTATCTGCTTCAGTTTCTTCATGAGTAAAATTAGGGTAATAATAGCACCTACTTACCAAAGTTATTGTGAGGATCAAATTAGATAATGTTTGTAAAAGAGCTTTATAAATTTTTAAACAACTATATAAATATGAGTTAATTTTTAAAAGTGTTGACTATTTATAATGATATATTCTATGTCACCCAGAAATCAGAATCAAATTTATTGATCTATGGTTTTATTTCTCTTTTCTTTTTTTTTCAAATTTGGAACATTTGTCCTTCAATACTTTTCCCTTTTTTTGATCTTTTGAAGACCACCAACATGACTTAGCTATCATTTCTGATAGTTCTTTCAGAACTCAAAGATGTGGTTTATCTGGGTGGGGTAATTTGAATTCATAAAGGACAGTTAGGTGTTTTCTTCCTTTAGTCTTAATTATCTAATATTAACAGTTTGTCTTTTGTGTTCTATTGTTTCAAATTCAAAAGTCATTGGCAGAGAAAACTTAACAAAATGAAGACTGAATACTTCCATATTTTTCTCATTTGTCAGTTTTGACATACCTTAAACAATAGTCTTATTTGCTTACTTGATCTTCCCCTTTCCCTTTATTTAACTAAGGTCACAGGTAGTAAGCAGCAATGCTATGATTCAAATCCAGAGTATCTGTTGCTCAACTAATCAATCAAAGAACATTTATTAAGTATCAATGATCTACCAAGTGGTATATACTAGGCACTAAAAAAAGATATAAATAAAATGGTCCCTGATCTTAAGGTTAGTGTTCTGCTGACTTCTGACATATCCTGAATTTTCTTATTTTGCATAGTAGGTATTAACATTGTTGTCATTATTTGTCCTTCATACTTGAAGAAGTTGATGACATCAGGGAAGTGATGCCATGACATGCATATGAATTAGATTTGAGTGAGGAGGTGCTGTGCCATGTCACCAGCCTCATTTTCTCCTTCAGACCATATGGATCTAGTGGTCAGATATGAATCAGGATGACTGGAGATGGCCCTGGATGTGAGGTAATCAGGGTTAAGTGACTTGCCCAAGGTCACACAGCTAGTAAGCGTCAAGTGTCTGAGGGCTATATTTGAACTCCAGTCCTCTTGATTTCAGGGCAAGTGGTCCATCCACTGCATCACACAAAATATTAAAAAAACAATACAGCAAAAAAACAGAAGTTGAGAATAGTTGAGACTGTTTGCCCTGGAAAAGTGCTCCAATATTTGTATCCATAGTAGGGTCCAACATTGAGTTGATATATTTTAAACAAGACAGATATATAACAATTGTTAGTGTTGCTCTATAAAGCAGTCCTTCCATAAATTTGTGGATATGGTAGACAGAGAGTCGGATGAGTCCAAGGGGAGCATGAGATGAGTTTTAATGGCATTTCTAAAAGACAGAGCTTAGTTTGAAGTGCATTCCTGTAATACTGTACCACTGGAGTATATTGAGGAGGAGAGTAGATCTGAGCTTAAGGAAAATCACTTTGACAACTCTACATTTATATGGCTACTCCTTTAGTTCAAGCCTTCATCAAATCTGCTGAAGCACTGGATAGAGTGGATAGAGCACTGGCCTTGGAATCAGGAGGACAGGAGTCTGAATGTGGCCTCAGACACCTGATTCTAGCTGTGTGACTCTGGGCAAGTCATTTAACCCTGATTGCCTTGCATCCAGGGCCATCTCCAGCCATCCTGATTCATATCTGGCCAGTGGACCCAGATGACTCTGGAAGAAAAAGTGAGGCTGATGATTTAGCACAGCACCCCCTCACCCAAATCTAATTCATGTGCTTGTCATGGTATCACTTCCATGATGTCCTTGTCTTCTTCCAGAACAAAGGACAAACACCATCATCTTCATCAAAATCTCACTGAGACTTTTGAAATAACCTTCTAATTGATCTTCCTGCTTCAAATCTCTCTTCTCCTCATCCACCACTTAGCTAGAGTGGTAAGAGAGTTGTGGCAATGACAACAATTTCAGTAGTCTAGACAAGAGCCTAATTTAAGGTAGCTTCTACCTAAGTAGAAAGAAAAGGAAAAGTAAGGAAAACAAGGAAGCTTCAGCAGACTGGGAACTCCAGGAAATTTTCCTTGTGTTTTACAGGGATATCCATCCCTTTAGGAAAGGAGATTAGAAGGAGGTTTCCTATCTATGTCTTTCTATACTTTTTCTTGTACTGCCTATGTTTGTTAAACTGCCTCAAGGACCAGACACAGCTAATAGAATAGGGAGGACATGTCCACATTCAGACTCCATTAAAATTGCATACTGGTTTGGTGCTTTCAGAGGTCATATTTGTCCTAGGAAGAAAGTTTCGAGACTTGAACATAATGCCAAGCATGATCAAGACCTAGAGAAAATGATTTATGCAAACAACTTATAAGAGACTGATCTAGAAAGATATTCCAATTTACTAATTTACACTGAAAAATATAGCTGCCAAAAAATCAATCAGAATATTGATGTCAGATGGTCTACACATTTGTTCCTGAGTAGAAAAGTCTACATGGGAAAAATTTTTATATCAGGAAGTTAGTTGATAAATAAAAACTCAATATGAATATATTTGGATGTTTTCTCAGAGTTGGATGGAATCCAAAAGGTCTCAAGAGAAATCCTGTCAACAATATGCCCAACATGTGATAATTCAGCTTCCAGTGAAAGGGAACTCAATGCCTCCTGAGACAATTAATGACCCTTTTGATAAAAAAAATTGACATTTTGACTGAATAACCCTCTATCATGAACTGTTCCTTCTGTGAAATAATTTCAAGACTCCCCTTCTACTCACCTTTCTGGAGATGTCTAATTGATTAATTTCCTTCTTTAAAATATATTTTAAAAAAACAGCACAAGAGGCAGGCTAATACATTGAAAAGAGTAAGAGACTTGGTAATAGACCACTTATGGTTTAATTGATAATGCACTAATCTGTGGCAATCATTAAAATGACTAAATTGACTGAGCCGGGGATCATCTAGCTATTTCTCAGGAATAAAAGCACAGGATTTAGAGAAGGATAATTTGTATAGGAATCTATAATTTTTTATCTCTGTGACTACAGATAGGTTCTGACCAATTAACCATTATTCTGAACACTCTATGTGATTCAACTAATGTCAGGTCAAGGATGCATTAATGTTTTTGACAGCCATATCACAGTATTGATTCAAATTAAACTTATATTCCACTAAAAGCTTCAGTTCTCTGTTGCCTTCTTTCTATGCTAGAAGAACTGATTTTTTAAAAAACATAAATTCAGTACTTTACATTTATTTTCTATTCATCTCATCTTATTAGATTTTGGCTCAGAGTTTCAGCCTGTTGAGAATTTTTTGAAACTTGGATATGTCATTCAGTTTAATAATCATAACTCATGGGTTTTGTCTTCTACAGATTTGGTAAGCTTGGTATTGCCATTTTCATTAAAAGTTTGAATAGGATTGCATCTAAAGTCAAAAAACATGCCACTAGAGGGCTCTGGAGTCTCAGTCCAATATTCTTTCCACACTACCACAGCTCTTCGCAATAGTTTAATTGATACTGTGCTGACCTGGGATAATCATTAAAATAGTCTAAATTGCCTGGGCTCTGGATCATCTATATTTCACATAAATTCCATATTAATGTATCATAAAAGCACAAAATTCAGAGTTCAAGTATTTGGATAGGAATCTATAATCTTTACACCTTCACCTCTCCAGTTCTCAGAGTCTTCATTTCTGAAATGAAGTAGGTGAACTAGATATCCAACTGCCATTGTGTACCAAAATTTTTAAATTTTGTTTCCAATGTTATGGGAAGTTGATGACCCAGGAAATGTTTTGATAATGTATAGATTTATTTTCGCTGTGATGAATGCCTAGCAAAGGAATGTTTTATTTGGAATCCCATTTTTCTTATGTCTAGTTAATTCCCCTGAATCCACTGGAAGAATTTGAATCTGTTATTTCACTTTATTTAATCCCTAGATGAGAGATGATAATGAGTTTCCTACTGACCCCTTTATAGAGGCATAGGATTAGAGCTGGATGATTTGTTGTTGTTATTCAGTCATTTCAGTTGTATCTGACTTTTCTTTACCCCATTTGGGGTTTTCTTAACAAAGCAAACCTTTCTTCTACAGCTCATTTTACAGAAGCAGAAACTGAGACAAACTTGCCCCAAGTCACACAGCTAGGTAAATTTTGAGGCTGAATTTGAACTCAGATCTTCCTGATTTTCTGATTCCAAGTCCAAAATTCTAATTGTAAAGATTATCTAGTCTAATATACTAATTTTAGAAATAAAGAAACCAAGATGGTTTAAAAATGACTTGCCCCAAGTCACACAGAGAGTAAGTGATAGAGCAAAGATCTGAACCAATGTCCTTTGAACTCCAAACCAGTATACTTTGTGATACCACACTATTACTTTAATATTAACCAAATCATTTAGGATGAAGGGATTTTTAGTTTTGAAATATTTTGCAATTGTGGTGCTATTTTCATTTTTTTTTGTTCTACACCTATGATTTCAAAGATATGGGGAGTTTCTGATGAGGAACTTCCCTCTGTCAGTATAGGCCAACAACAGTTCCTCAATTTAACTCCTTGTCTGGGGCACTGAGAGATGGATGATATGATATGCTCAGGGTCACATAGCTAGTATATGTATGTCAAAGGCAGAACTTGAACTCTTTCTATTTCTAAGCCTATCTCTCTCTAACCACTAAGTCATATTGTCTGTCATTCATTCATTCAGCAAGCAAAATTTATTAAATACAGGAGTATAAAGAAAAAATTATTCTTGTTTCTATTCTCACGGAGTATTTATTCTATCGGAATGGAGGAAGAAGGGTAATTTGACGAACACAAATATGTAAATATAGATAGTGAAGGGGTGAAATTGGGAAGTTTATCTTTGGGGCTCCTAGGGTGTCCCCTCTTCCTAATAAGCCCAAGAGTCCTAGTTTCATACACTTAGAAACAGAATGGACCTTAAAGCTCATCTAGTCCAACTCCCTCATTTTATAGAGGAAAAAACTGAGGCCCAGAAAGGGGGAGAGATTTGTTCAAGAAAAAAATTAAATTAAAATGTACTAAGAGTATAAGGGATGACTCTGAGATAATGGGGAAGAGGAATACATGGAATATGTAGATGATGTAAAAATAAAAGATAACAAAAACTTATTTTTTTAAAGAAAGAATCTACTAATTGCATAAGAGATGTCAAACAGAGAAGCAGGAAACTGTCATTGGCCATCTCAGAGATAACTTCTATCCCAAAGCTTTCCATGACATTCAGTCCAGAGCTGATCTTCCCTCTCTCTGAGTTCTCATTATACTTTATCTGTATGTCTTCTCTTTGTCTCCCCTGGCTCTAAGATTATTAGACTGGTAGAGCAGGGGAGTGTCATAATGATAGGATACCTGGAATTTAAGGCTCTCCTGCCAGGCTGGAATAGACATAGGCTGGATGAGAGAAGAGATAAGTGGATATAGAGGTGGCAAAATATTAGATAAATAACTAAATCCAAACAAAAAGTGATGACCAGCTCATGTCAACCCAACTGAATAGTGACATACTCAGAAATTTGTGCTCGGCCTTGATTTTTAATCGGTTTTATTGTAATGGTTAATTTGTTTATGCTTCTCATGAGCCTAGTTAAGACACATCTGAATATCTTATGAAATAATGTTTCTTTTTGCCTTTGGGTACAACTGTCTTTTTTTGTCTCTCTGAGGAGGACCAGTCAGCCGTTTTTTCCATTTAGCTTCAACTTCTGCATAAACTTAACTAGCAATTTTGTTACCAGGATAAGCAGTATGCCGGCCCAGGGCAGATAGTATAGATTGAATCCTGAATCAACCTTGTAATTCATGATGTGAGAAGAGTCCAAGAGACATTTAAGACAAATTGAGTTGAGCTGGAGAGGAAATTACTATAGTGGCTCACAATGAATGTTATTAAAAATTTGCTCACCAAATGGCAATTTTGCTTTCTCTAAGGTCAGGTTTTTATTTTTTTCCTCTCTGTACTACTGAAGGATAGAGTTGTTAAATTTTTCACCCTTAAACTTTGGTGCCCTGGGACAAAACCCTGTCACCACACCTGAAATGTAACTCTGATCTTTTGATATAATTTACAAGAAGAATATCAATGTGGCTATGATTAATTTCTTTAAGATTATCAGTTTCTTAGTATCTGACCAAACACTTCACATTTACAGTTTTAATATTTAAATTTATAATTTTAGTTGACCTAAAAGCCATGTGATTTCTAGATCCTCTTTACTATCACTTTGGTACCATCATTACAAAATCATCATCACAGAGGCTCATATTTTATTTTTTTCTGTTTAGTAGCTAAAATATTCATTGTCTAGTAGTTAACCATCTGATGATGAGCTATTTTCAGGCAGGTAGACTAATCCTTAAACAACAAATACATACTTTATGCAGTCTTTTTAACTTGTTGGACTTCACCAGAACTTAATACATTACTTTAAAATAGCTTCTAGTGGTGCAGTGAATAGAGCACCAGCCCTGGAGTCAGGAATGCCTAAATTCAAATCCGGCCTCAGACACTTAATAATTACCTAGCTGTGTGGCCTTAGGCAAGCCACTTAACCCCATTTGCCTTGCAAAAACCTAAAATATACATGCATACATACACACACACACACATATATATATACATATATATATATATATATATATATATATATATATATATAATAAAATAACCTCTAACATGTCTCAGAGTAGGACTATTTTGGAAAACTGAGTCCTCTAGGAAAATATTATTTCCTTTATCTGACCATAAGAACAAAACTATAAAAAAATTTAATTTTAATTATCCATTGATTTGAAAACACCTTTTGCTTTTCACAGTGAATGATTTTCATCCTTCTAATTTGAGTATAAGGAAATACAGGTCTGAGATGCTAGAAATTTCTAAATCTGGCATAACCAATGTGATTTTTCAAATGTCTACTTTTTTATCAAAGTCACAGCATGACACAAATGTGTATAAAATGCAAAAAAACTAAGGAAGGGGAAAATAAAGTGATGTTAGATTAAGATAAGGTGCTGCTCTCCTTTACAGGCATCTTATTAGTAAAAAAGTAGCATTATTACTTTGCTTCAGACAAGTCAGCATACATATAACTCCCTGTAGAGAGCTCATCCAGAAATAAGCTCAGAGGTTTGAAGCAAGCTGGATAATTTGATTTTTCCCCCAGATGCAATTTATTTCTATGATTCCAAATTCTGTGTACCATTCAGAAAGTTTTATTGGTGCTTTCCTTTGGCAATTGATAATGTCTTGGTAAAAGACTCCAATAAATCTGTCGCTTCACAGAAATATGCAAAAGAATGTCAACCCCCAAAGAGAAAAAATATTTTCCTTTTTTATTAGGCCATAAAATAAGGATTCATCTTGCTTAAAATGGGTCCTTCTGAGAGGAAGAGACGGGGACTTATCAGTGTAGGGCAGTGTTATCAAACTCAAATAGAAATGGGGATAAATTGTGTGTGTGTGTGTGTGTGTGTGTGTGTGTGTGTGTGTGTGTGTGTGTGGATCCTTGTAGCCTGCCTAATGATTTAAATTTTAAAAGGTAATATTATCTATTTTATTGTATTTTTGTTTATTTTGTAAAATATTTTCCAATTATATTTTAATCTAGTTCAGGTGTACTTGGGAGTGTTGCAATCCACGTGCCCCCCATCCCTATATCTATGGCATAGAGAATGATTCTAAGGTGGATGGTGATTGAAGTTAACAAAACTGGTTAACAACAGGGATTGAGTTAAGAAGGATAATAAAAATGAGGTATAATCCAATTTTCTCTGAAGATCTAAAGTCATTTATCTCATGCTTAACCCTCTTTATTCACTCAATTGATTAATAACAAATCAAGAAGCATCTATTAAATGCCTGTTAATAAATTATGTACTTTAGGATAAAGGCATAAGTTTAGGATAAAAGGATAAAAAGGCAAAGTTAGAAAGTCCTTGTTCCCAGGGAACTTACATTTTACTAGGAAGAAACAAAATATATTCAGGAAAATAAATACATGAGATATGTACCAAATAAATACAAATTGTCCCTTCTTTTCTAGTAATAAATCACACATATAGAATACTATAATTTAATACATACTTTCTTCATTACAATACTATAAGGTAGATGGTAAAAGTATTATTCCCATTTTACAGTAATGAAGATTCAGTAAAATGATTTGCCTATGACTAGAAAGTAGTGAAGTCGGGATTTGAACTCAGGTCTCCTGACCTCACATCAAGCAGAGTGTCTTGCACATAGAAGGTGCATTAATAATTTTTTCCAATTGATTTTATTTTAATTTCCTTTATACTAGAGAGTATTTATCAACTAAGTGTTCTTGGCAAACAAGAAAGTATGTAGACTCCAGGAATCTTTTTGTAACAAGTGATTTTTAAAATAATAAAATGCCAAAATGGAAATGAAGGGTACATGAACAAATAATTGACACAGCTATTTGAAGAATTTTATTACTGCAACTTTGGAATCATAAATAGATTCAACACACAGTTGATTGGTGAATTATTACTTTTCATTCCTTTCACAGTGTCACAGAAAATAAACTTTTAATATCATTTGAATAGTTTTCATTTTTAACTCAATGGAGGAAGTTTTATATGTGTCTGAGAAAATTAAATATGTTAGGTGAACATTTAAATTCTAATGCTTCTGACCTGTTTTGCATAACATTCAAGTCTATGAGCTCCCCTTGGATCTGGAATATTTGACTAGAGTTGACCTGTTTCTCTGCCTTGACCTATGGTAGCACAGTGGATAGAGCTCCAGGTCTGGAGTCAAGAATACCTGAGCTCAAATCCAGCTCAGACACTTATTAGTTGTGTGACCCTGGGCAAGTCATTTAATTGTTGTTATTTGCTTCAGTTTCCTCATCTCATCTGTAAAATGAGGATAATAATAGCATCTACCTCATAAGGTTGTGAATGTCAAATGAGCACAGAGCTTGGTAAACAGTAAACACTATAATACAGAAATGTTAGCCATTGCTGTTAGTACCTATAGACTCTAATTTTGAAACACTCAGCTAAATTAATCAAATCTGCTCTCTTTTGACTATTAGTTCTTGGATGCTTATTCAGATGTGGTCTGCATTCATGTGAGTTCTCTATCTCACATTTTCAGCATTAGTCATAATCCTGGTTCCAGCATCATATTCCATCCTCTGCTACCCAATGCTTACCATAACCTCAGTGTAGACACCTATATTTAATCTTTAATAGATATCCATTGTTAGAAACACCTCAGAACCTTAGGCAGATATTATCAAAATACTCATTGCATAGACTAAACAATCAATCCAAGGAGAAATGAATTAACCTGCAACAGGAGGAGTAAAAGCATCCTCTAAGTGCTTTGATCCTGTCCAGGCTTTATTTGGATTTTGTTTGGAGGTTTATTTTTTTTTCATGATCACTATTGTAGTTTACTTTTAAGCTCTGTCCATTTGCCTCCTGAGAAATCTGCCAATCATGGAGAGGTTAAGGAATAATTGAGGATGGAAAAATATGAATTTCTAAAAAGATAAAAGGGAAAGGGAAGAGAAAATAAATAAAAATTAAAAGGGGGTAGAAATGTGGGGCAGGGTTAGGCTCTTTTTGTACTGATTAAAATTATGTACAAATATATAGTTATGTATAATATATAGTTAAAGTTCATAATGAAATTACAGAATCATACAGAATCTCAGCTGAGAGGTCATTTAGTTCAACCTTAACCCATTCAGTAACTATCTACAATATACTTACCTTTCTAACCTAATCACATACTCTGCACATACACATACTGTAAGCACTCATCTTGCTTATCTTTATATGTAGAAAACGCTTATTTATCATCTCTACCTCTTAGAATCTTGAAAGGAAATTGCAATCTTTTCAACACTTAGCTTAAGTACCACTTTCTACATGAAGACTTTCCTTTTCTCATTTCCAAATTACCTTGCACCTATTTTCTACATTTTTTTACATATACTCACATCAACACAATTGGTTGTCACTTTGGAGTGTAGAGTTGACTAATCAGTTGTTGTTGAGTGTTGTTGAGTGACAAAAGATACTTGATTGGTTTGCTATTTCTTTCTCCAATATGTGTTCTTATTTTATTGAGAAACTAAGTCAAATAGGGGTTACATGACTTGCCCAGGGTTACACAAGTAGTATCTAAGACCAAATTTGAATTGAGGTCTTCATTTAGTCCACTCTGACACCTAGATTCCTAGTACCAATCCTTTCTGCTCCTTGCACACTGCTGATAGGGTGGAGTTGAATCTTTCTTAGCTTTCCCATCTTCTCCCTTGGGAGTGTTTGGGATAAAGACTTCTGACTTGGTCAATTCCTTCCTTTCCCTCTCCCCTTCTCTTTGGAGATTTGAAAAGATATATCTTGGTTACAATTACCTCCATTTTTAAGCTTCTAAGATCTTTTCTTTCAAGTTTCCCCTCCATCTTATAAAGAAGGGAATATAACTAGTAGCTTCAATCAGAGCCTTCTCTTTGAGATGCCTATAAAGTCCCAAATGTATTCCTGCCTTCTCTGCTGAAGTTCTGTCCTCCTTTAAATTTATCCTTTTGATGAGATGACTGGACCTCAGTAAAAGATCTTACTACTCATATATACCTGCAGATGTTATAATTAAGGGACTAAAAAGAAATGCCATTTTTCTTCTAGATTATATTGAGCAGGAATATTGCAAAAGTATTCAAGGTGTCCTTTCTTAAGTCCAGAAGACTGACTTTCTTCCAATTCTGCCTAAGTGTGAGACCTGTGGTATAGAAGAGGACTGTCCTGTTGTGCTGCAAGTTCAAAACTATTATTCCCTTTCCAAGCCACTCACTTGGTCTGTGATATCCTTCAGGGAGCAGGGTACCACCTTCTCAGAGAGCACTGGTAAAGTGCGGATTCCTTTGTCAGAGTGCAAGGATCCCTTGGCAGGGTTTAGGAACCCCTTGACTTCCCTCAGCCTATCTGGCTGACTGCTGAGGTGCTGGCTGTGGAAAGTAATTGACCTTTGGGTTTACCTTGAGTTAAGCTGGAGAGAACTGGAACTAGAGATAATATCCCACATTGGGCACCAAAATATTTGGGTAGGCTTAAGTGGGTTGCAGGTTATCTTGAAAGAATTCAAAACTCACACTATCTCCAATTCAAGAGAAGGCATTTAATTGGGGGAATCATGTTCCCCAGGATCGGGTTGGTCTCTCAAAAGGAGAAAGCAACTGATGCAGGAAGATGAAGTAATGGGGAAGTGTAGATGAGGAGCAAGTAGTTCAGAAACTTAATCTTTACAGCTATGAAAAAGGGCACAGGCTTGTCTTGAGCCTGGGGCGCAGGGATTTATTGAATCTCTATTGGGGAGCAAGACTAAAATTCAGTCACCTCATCACTTCTAGTATCCTATGTTCAGCCCAGGATCTTTTCCAGTCCAGTTTGTAAAGCATCTACTCACCCCTTCCTCTCATTCTTTTCCTTCAGCCAGCTTCACTTCCTTCCTTCCTTCCTTCCTTCCTTCCTTCCTTCCTTCCTTCCTTCCTTCTTCCCTCCATCCTTCCTTTTTTCTTTCCTTCCTTCTTCCCTCCCTTCTTTCCTCCCTCCCTCCTTCCTTTTTTATTTCCTTCCTCCCTCCCTTCCTCCCTCCTTGCTTTTCCTTTCTTCCTCTCCCTCCCTCCCTCTTTTTCCTCTCTTCCTCCCTCCCTCCCTCTTTCCTTTTTTCCTTCCTGTCTTCTTCCCTCCCTCCCTTGCTTCTTCCTTTCCTCCCTTCTTTCCTCCCTCCCTCCCTTTTTCCTTTCTTCCTCCCTTTCTTCCTCCCTCCCTGCTTCCTTTTTCCTTGCTTCTTCCTTTCCTCCCTTCTTTCCTCCCTCCCTCCCTTTTTCCTTTCTTCCTCCCTTTCTTCCTTCCTTCTTCCCTCGCTCCTTTTTTTCCTTCCTTCCCCCTCCCTCCCTCCCTCCCTTCTTTCCTTCCTTCCTCCCACTTTCTCTCTCTTCCCTCCTTCCTTCCTTCCTTCCTTCCTTCCTTCCTTCCTTCCTTCCTTCCTTCCTCCATTTCCTTCTCTCCCTCTGTCCACATAAGGGTATCTTATCCTTACCTGTGAGTACTCTGCCCAAAGTAATGTGAATTTTGATCACTGAAACCTCATATCTTGGGGTTTTCAGGCTATATTTCTTTCTTAAGGGCCATGTGTTAAATCTAAATCTCTCTGACTTGATTGGCTAGCAATAGGTCTCAGGCTAAAACTTACTTGATCATTTTGGGTCTTGATAGCTGAAAGTGAGTGTAAATAATTGTATCTGTTTTGGCCAAAATCCCTGAGGATCTTCCATCCTAGATAGATTTTTTTTTTGACTAGGTAAAAGAGACCATTCTTACCTTACCTTATCATTGAACAGGTGTTGTTTTAGTCAAACTGAGACCTGGGAAAGATCTTAACTAAATATGGCCAAGGTTTTCTACTGCATATGAGCTATTTCTAGTCATACTGTTCTATATCTTGTCACTGGTCTCAGATGGCTATAGAGAAGAGAGTGAGACTTTGCACAGCCCTCCCTTAATTAAATCCAATTCACTTGCAAGTCATGGCATTATTTTTCTGATGTCATAGTCTTTTTCAAGAAAAGAACAAACAGCTTTCTCAAAGCTCTGTTTGTCTCTTTTAAAACTCTCAGGTATGCCAAAGAGATATTAAAATGTGCTTACTCTTTGACTCATTGATACCATGACTAAAACTACCTCCCAAATTTCAAAGATAAGAAGATTCTCTCTCTCTCTCTCTCTCTCTCTCTCTCTCTCTCTCTCTCTCTCTCTCTCTCTCTCTCTCTCTTTCTTACACACACACACACATAAACACAAACACAAACACAAACACACATACACACACACACACACACACACACACACACACACACACACACACTTAGAAACTTAGAAGCTGCCCATTAACTGAAGAATGGATGAACAATTCATCAATATATGTTATACATATTTAATGAAATACTATTATTCTATAAGAAATAGCAGAAGGAATGGTTTTAGAGAAACTTTGGAAAACCTATGTAGACTAATACAGAATGAAATGAGCAGAACCAAGTGAAGAGTTTTCATAATTTGATCAATGCAATGATCAACCAAGATTCTAGAGGTCTGGAATGCTTAGTAATATTCACATCTTCCTAAGAGAAGAAAGACTAATGGCCAATATAAGAATTTATTTTTCTTGACTATGCTTATTTATTACAAGAGTTTTATTTTTTCCTTTTTTAAAAGTAGTTCTGGGAATGGAGAGAGGAAAGAAGTAGGAAAAAAACAAATTCTTGATAATTATAAAAGATCAAATTTAATTTAAAAGAACAATTAAGGGGGTGGCTAGGTGGCGCAGTGGATAAAGCAACAGCCCTGGAGTCAGGAGTACCTGAGTTCAAATCTGACCTCAGACACTTAATAATTACCTAGCTGTGTGGTCTTGGGCAAGCCACTTAACCCCATTGCCTTGCAAAAATCTAAAAAAAAAAAGAATAATTAAAATCCTGGACATCACTTTTGCTCTCCTTCATGTTCAAAAATCAAAATGGCTTAAATTGCTCTTGGATCTATGAGTTCCCTCTAAACCACAAATTCCAGAAAGTCAATAAATTCTCAAGTCCATTATGACCTATCAAGATTTTTCTAGATCTAGATTGGTTTTAGGGGATTTGAGAGCTGACTGGAATGTCTAGATTTAGATACATGCTACTCATATTATCTTTGCTAATAAAAAAATAAGTTCTTTGAGGGCAGAGATTGCTTCACTTTTGTCTTAGTATCTATCCTCAATATCTTGTAAAGTGTTTTGCACATAGTTGTCACTTATAAATGTTTATTGATTGATTGATATCCAAGTGTTTATTAAATTCTTATCCTCCTCACCCTCACAGTAAAATTACAAAAAAAGAAGAGAGTAAGAAAAAGGAGAAGATATAAGGGGAAGGGTGCTGGGTAAGGGCTAATTTTGTATATCCTATTTTGGAAAATACTTAATAGTGTTGCATAGAATTAATTTTAAATTAATTGACAATTGTGTTTCATTGATATTAATGATGATGTGTTTTAGATCCAAAGATGTTTAAGCTAAGTTTTCAGGGTTTTTCTTTTTCTTTTTCTTTTTTTTTTTGCTTTGCTTTGTTCAATTTCATTTCTGTTTCTAAATACAATTACTTCTGCCTCACTCATCATACCAAAACATCTATATCAGTTACAAAATAATAAAAGCTAAGTTATGTCTTCTATCTTGCTCTTGACTTGCTTATTATGCCAATTGTTATAAGAATTTCAGGTTACTCTGAGATCTTTATTATGATATTTTGTTGTTTACTTCAAAGCTTCAGCACAAAGAATTGTTCACAATAATGTGAAAACCTTCATATCTTCTTTTTTTTTTTTAGGTTTTTGCAAGGCGAACAGGGTTAAGTGGCTTGCCCAAGGCCACACAGCTAGGTAATTATTAAGTGTCTGAGACCGGATTTGAACCCAGGTACTCCTGACTCCAGGGCTGTTGCTTTATCTACTACGCCACCTAGTCGCCCCCCCCTTCATATCTTCTTGTGACCACACATCATGCAGTTAATTCAGCTTTACCATAGTTTTCATATCTGCAGTTTCTAGTGTGCCTTAATGGTCTGCTTAAAAAACAATACAGAGACATGATCTCTATTGAAGGGTATCAGTTGATCATGTAACCAATAGCAAACAACATTCTGTTGCATTACATTATGTCAAACAAAACCCCACAATTATTATAAGAAAAGACTTAGAAGGATAATTACAGGCAACCTTTTTGGGGATGAATATACTATAACTGAGGCTTGTCTATAGGAGAAAAATAATTCTCATGGAATCAAGAAAACCAAGAAGTAAAGATAATATGAATCTTATGCATTGATTTTCTATATTGCTTTCTTAGAGCACTTTTTTTCTGGATTTCTCCTTTGACCTTATCACATCCTGTCTTGGATTATACTTACATATGTATATATTTTGTTCCCCCTTATGAAATAGGGATAGAAATCTTATGCTTGGTTTAAAAAAATCACATTCACAAGCTAGATATTCATTTGCCTGGGAAGATTGGGAGGAGGGAGATTAGTAGACTAAAACATAAAAATCTACAATGTAATTAGGCAGCCAAAAAAGGCTAATGTGATCTTAGAATGCACTTAGAGATAGTGTACAGAATGAGGGACTCTTTTGACTTAGTTATCCCCTGTGTTCAGTTCTGGAAGTCATATTTTGAGAAGGTTATTGATATTCTAATGAGAGTCTAGGGGAGGGTATTTATATTGGTGAAGAGTTTCAAGATACGAGGATCACCTGAAGAAACAAGTGGTATTTAGCCTAGGGGGGAAAAGGACTTGGGATGTATATGATAGTTTTCAAGTATTTGGTTTCAAGTATTTAAAGGGTTGTCATATGGAAGAAGGATGAGTTTTTTGCTTTGTTTTATTTAATTTTTTTTTTTTGCTTGGCCCCAGTGGGTAGAATAGAAGCAATGTGTGGAAGTTATAGAGACAGATTTAGGGTTGATGTCAGGAACAGCTTAAAAAATCAAAGCTATGCTAAAGTGGAATGGGATACTTCAAGAGGTAATGGAGTTTCTAGAGAGTTTCAAGCAAAGACCAGATTTCTAGTATTTGGAAATATTAAAAAACAGGTGTTTTTTCATATGTGCTTTGAAATAGTTACTCCCTGAGGTCATTTGCAAGCAGAGATTTTATGATTCTGTTTACAAACTTGTTTTGTAAACTGTATAATATGCTATTAATAAGAAATATTATTATAAAATTAATAATTGTAAGATGTAAAGAGAATTCAAGGAAAAGATAAATAGAGCCATGCTTCTGACAACCCACTATATATATTAACAAGAATTTAGGAAAACTAGTATTACTTCTAAGCTGTATGTGCCTGAGTAAGGGATATTTGTTGCTTGACTTTTAAATTTTTTCTTAATCTTGATCCTGTCTTACCTTTCTAGCCTTCTTATTGTTATTCCCTTAACATACTTTATAATCCAAAAATACTAGCTTTCTTGGTATTCCTCACACATGATATCCCATCTCCTGATTCCATACCTTTTTTTTTTTTTTAGGTTTTTGCAAGGCAAACAGGGTTAAGGCCACACAGATAGGTAATTATTAAGTGTCTGAGACCAGATTTGAACCCAGGTACTCCTGACTCCAGGGCTGGTGCTTTATCCACTGCACCACCTAGCCTCCCCTACATACTTTTTTTTAATGGCTATCTCAATGCATAAAAAGTTTTTCCTCCTCACCTCAATATCCTGAATTCCTTGGTTTAGTTCAAGACTCAGTTCATATCCCAGCTTCTCTAAGAGATCTTTTCTGATCGTTAATCAAGTCATAGCTACTATTTCTTTGATGTCTCTTTTGCAAGAAACAATAATCTTTAGACTTACAACCCAGTGAAAATACTTTTGAAAAGCACTTTATCTGTCATCTACTCTTGTTTTCTTTGTTCTTTTTCTCTTACCTCTCAAACCTTGGCAAATGTCTACTCTAGCTAGGTTAATCCTACCAACTCTTTTTCTGCTTCTATTAGAATTCATCTGAATGTTGCTAGAAGCCTCAAAATCTAGCTCCTTAAAGTACATCACAAATTTTGCTAAATTATATAAATCTGCCCTTTCCTACTTCATGGCTATTCTTTTATTCTTCTTGAATTGACTGTCACACATTTCACAATGACTTTTCCAAACTCCCTATTAGATATATTCATTTTATTTTTTTTTTTAGTTCCATAGATATCTTAAACTTAATATATACAAAAGTGAACTTAAAACCTCTCTTCCTTCTAATTTTCCCATCACTATTTAGGATAAAACTATCCTCCTAGGCTCATAATCTAGTCATCATCTTTGACCCCTTAGTCTCCTCTATCCAAAAGACTGAACAATACTATCTTTGTAATATCTCTGCTAGATACCCCATTCTCTCCTTTGACACTGCCACCACCCTTACACAGGCTTTCATCATTTTATACCTATTGCAATAGCTTCTAATTGGTCTCCCTGTATTGTCTCTCCATACTCCAGTCTATCCTCCTCTCAACTATAAAAATTATCTTCCTAAAATGAAGGTGTGACCATGTCCTACCTGTCCTGAACATCCCCAACATAAAACTCTTGTAGTTTTGATTACTTCTAGGATCGAGCATTAAATCCTGCTTGATTTTTTTTTTTGCAGGGCAATGGGGTTAAGTGGCTTGCCCAAGGCCACACAGCTAGGTAATTATTAAGTGTCTGAGGCTGGATTTGAACTCAGGTACTCCTGACTCCAGGGACTCCAGCCACTGTACCACCTAGCTGCCCCCATCCTGTTCAATTTTTAAAGCCCTTTATAACCTTTCCTAACTTCCCAATTTTCTTACATTTTGCTTTCCTCTGTGTATACTACAATTCATGCTTTTCTTCACACTTCAACTAGAATCCCTGCAAGAGATAAAGAAGAGATAATAAGAGGGGTGGCTAGGTGGTGCAGTGTATAAAGTACCAGCCCTGGAGTCAGGAGTACCTGGGTTGAAATCCAGTCTCAGACACTTTTGTTTTTTGGGGTTTTTTTAGGCTTTTTCAAGGCAAATGGGGTTAAGGGGCTTGCCCAAGGCCGCACAGCTAGGTAATTATTAAGTGTCTGAGACCGGATTTGAACCCAGGTACTCCTGACTCCAAGGCCAGTGCTTTATCCACTATACCACCTAGCCACCCCTCAGACACTTAATAATTACCTAGCTGTGCAACCTTGGGCAAGCCACTTAACCCCATTTGCCTTAAAAAAAAAACTAAAAAAAAGAGAGATAATAAGAGTTAAAATTTTCATAACTTAAATAAAAATATTAGATCAATATTTTTTTTAAAAAAACGAGAACTGTGGAAAAAAAGAATTGGATAGTAAATCAATAACTTTGCATAAAAAGTACAAAACCTTACCCAAACAACAAACACTTTAAAAATTAGAATGGATCAAATAGAAGCCAATTATTTGATGAAGGTACAAGAAATATTAAGACAAAGGCAAAAGACTGACAAATCAACCCAGCAATCAATAATTATTAAACATCAACTATGTGCCAGGCTCTGTGCAAAGCCCTGGGACTTATGAAAAGAGGTAAAGATAGTCTCTGCATTCAAGGAGCTTACAAGTTTAATGGGAGAAATTACATACTAACATAGTTAAGCACACTATATACCAGATAAATAAAAATAATTAATAGAGGGAAAAGACTAAAAGTAAGACAGGTTGAGAAAGACTTCCTATAAAAGATGAGATTTAGGGGGATTTAAAGGAAGCCTGGGATGTCAGGAGACAGAACTGTTAGTATGTTTTTTCTCCCATTAGACTTGTAAGCTCCTTGAATGCAGAAATTATCTTTACCTCTTTTCATAACTCCCAGGACTTAGCACAGAGCCTGGCACATAGTTGATGCTTAGTAATTATTGATAGATTGGTTGATTTGAAGCAGGCAAGCCCTCCAGAAAACTATAGCAGAAATTCAGGTATAAGATGATAAAGTCTACACTAGAGTGGTGGCAGTATCAAGGAAAAACAGAAGGGTATATTTGAGAGATTTTTGCAAAAACGGAGTTGACAGGCCTTAGTAACAGAATGGATATGGGGATGGTGGTATGCAGAGAAAGTGAGGAGTCAAGGATAACTCTTAGATTGCAAGACTGAAGGACTGAGATATTTGGATATTGTTGATATTGTTTTTATATTGATGAAAAATGTAGAAGGCAGGGAAAGGTTTAGGGGGGAAGATAATGAATTATTTTGAACATATTGAATTTAAGATGTCCACTGGACAATCAGTTTGAGATGTCTAAAAGGCAGTTGATGATGTTAGATTGGAAGTCAGTAGAGAACAGGATAGATAGATTTAAGAATCATTAGCAAAGAGATGGTAATTAAATCCACAGGAGCTAATGAGATTACTAAGTGAAACAGTACAGAAAGGAAGCAAAAGAAAACCCAAAACAGAACTCTAAGGGACATCTTGGGTAACAGTGTATGATCTAGTTAAAAATCCAGCAAAGGAAACTGAGAAATAGCACTCAGACAGTTAGAGGAGAGAGTGAATGGAAGAAAATAGAAGAAAAATGTGAGGCATAACATACCAAAAACAGATAACTTTGAAATAGATCTAAAACAATAAATTTAAGAATCAGTGGAGAGAGTAGAGCCAAGATGGCAGAGAAAGGTCAGGTATTCAACTGAACACTCATAAAATCTTCCCTCCAGACAATAAATAACACTTCAAAACAAATTTTGAAGTGGAAGAATCTACAAAAGGATTGGGGTAAACAATTTTTAAGCCCAAGACAACTTAGAAGGTTAGTAGGAAAGGTCTGTCTCATTAGGTGAAAATGAAATGCAGTCCTTCTCAGGCAAGACTGCATCAGGCTTTGGGGACAATTGATCAGGAGTAGTAGCTTCTGGAACCCTCAAGCCATATATGGTAGGGGGATTATAAAATTGGTCAAAAGGAAATTACAGGGATTACTTTGCTGGTACTGATTGCAGGATTTTAGTGCTTGAGCAAGAAGGGGTACTAGAACACCAGAACTTGTGGTTGCAGGGGAATGGGGACTCTGATGATAATTCAAAAGCAAAAGCAAAAAAAGTACTTGTGGTAATTCACAAATCAGCACACAGGCCAAGAGAGTAGTAAATACATTGCTCTTTAGATCATACCATTTTGGAAGAACTGAATTTACAGACACCCAGAATTAGCTCTGGAAACAACTGAACAAAAGAAATAAAGAAACCTGAAACCTGGGATAGTGTCCCTTCTACTCCAGCAGAGAACAAGTTTGTCAAAATTTAAAAGTTAAGAAATAGACTAGAAAAATGAGCAAATAATAACAACCAAAAAAACAACCTGATTATAAAAGTTACTGTGGTAATAGGGAAGAGCAAAACCAAATTCAAAAGAAGACAAGAAAGTCAAAACTAATATATTCAAAGCCTCAAAGAAAAATATGAATTGATCTCAGGTCTAAAAAGAATTCCTGGAAGAACCCAAAAGGTATTTTAAAAATCAAATAAATGAGGTTGAGGGAAAAAATGAAAGAAGAAATAAGAATGATACAAGAAAATCATGAAAAAGTTAATAGCTTAGTAAAAGAGGTACAATAAATATTGAATAAAAATCATTCCTTAAAAGACAAAATAGGCCAAATAGTAAAAGAGACACAAAAAGTAACTGAAGAGAAGGAGAAAAAGTAGAATTGGTTACATGTTAAAAGGTATACAAAAATTAACTAAAGAAATTAACTCCTTAAAAAAAGTAGAATTGGTAAAATGATAAAGGAGGTAAAAAACTTACTGAAAAAAATTATTTCCTAAAAATTAGAATTGGGCAAGTGGAAACTAATGACTCCATGAAAAATCAAGATGGATTCAAACAAAATGAAAGAAAAGAAAAAATAGAAGAAAATGTTAAATATTTCATTAGAAAAAAACAACTTTTGTGGAAATTATATCCTGGAGATATCATTTAAGAATCATTGAACTACTTGAAAACCATGATTTAAAAAATCTTTCAAGACATCTTTCAAGATGTTATCAAGGAAGACTGCCCTGATATTCTAAAATGAGAGGGTAAAATAGAAATCAAAAGAATCCTCTCTTCTCTTCCTGAAAGAGAACCCAAATTAAAACTCCCAGGAATAGTACAGCCAAATTCTAAAGCATCCAGGTCAAGAAGAAAATATTGCAAGCAGACAAAGAAAAAATTCAGATATCTTAGTGTCGCATTTAGGTCAACACAAGATTTAGAAGCTTCTATTTTAAGGGATCAGAGCACTTGGAATATGGCCAAAGGGACTAGGATTACCGAAAATGAATCATTTACCTAACCAAAATGGTGCATAATTCTTCAAGAGTAAAAATGAATATTCAATGAAACAGAAGATTTTGAAGCATTCCTAATGAAAAAGTCAGAGCTAAATAGGAAATTTGACTTTCAAAAAGATTCAGGAGAAGCAGAAAAAGGTAAACAGGGAAGAAAAATCATAAGCAATTCAATAAAATTAAACTATTTTCATTCCTACACAGGAAGCTGATACTTGAAACTCCTAAGAACTTCAACATTATTAAAATAATTAAAAGTATACATAGACAGAGGGCACATGTATGAGTTGAATATGATGGGATGATATTTAAAAAATAATATTGAAGGATGAGAAAGAGAAATATACTGGGAGAGGAAAATGATAATGATAGAATGGAGTAAACTATATAAAAGAAGGATAAAAGAACATTTTTAGTGAATGGAAAGATAGGGAGGTAAGGGGAAACACTTGAGACTTACTCTCATCAGAACTGACTCAAAGAGGAAATGACATATACAATAAGTTGGGAATAGGAATCAATCTCCTACAGGGAATTAGTTGGGGAATAAGGTGTGAGAAAGGGAGGGGACTATTAAAAAGGAAAGTAGATTGGGTTTACAGTAGTCAGAAACAAAAAAAACGTTTTGAGGATGGAGAGAGTGAAAGGAGAAAAAAGAACATGATAAACAGGGAGGAAATAGAATAGAGGGGAATAAGAGTAATAACATTTGTTAAAAAATTTTTAGGGCAAATATCTCTGATAATGACCTTATTTCTCAAATATGTAGAGAACTGAGTCAAATGCTCAAAGGATATGAAAGGGCAGTTTTCAGATGAGTAGTCAAGGCTATGCTTAGTCATAAGAAAAATGCTCTAAATCATTATTGATTAGAGAAATTCAAATTAAAATAACTCTGAGTCAACACCCTCATACTTATCAGATTACTTATATGACAGAAAAGGGATTAATATTGGAGGGGATATAGGAAAACTGAGACATTAATGCACTGTTAGAGTTGTGAACTTATCCAACCATTCTGGAGAGCAATTTGGAAATGTGTCCAAAAGGCTACAAAACTATGCATACCTTTTGATGCAGCAATAACTACTAGGTCTTTATCTCAAAGAGATCATGAAAAAGGGGAAAAGACCCACATGTACAAAAATATTTATAGCAGTTCTTTTTGTATGGCAAAAAATTGGAAATTGAGGGGGTGCCCAAAAATTGGGGAATGACTAAACAAGTTGTGCTATGAATATAATGGAATACTATTGTTCTATGAGAAATCAAGAGCAGGCAGATTTCAGAAAAATCTGGAGAGTTACATGAAATGATGTTGAGTGAAGGGACAGAACCAGGAGAACACTATAAACATTACCAGCAACATTATATGATGATCAACTGATATTGATATTCTCAGCAGTTGGTGAAAGACAGTTCCAAAAGACTTGTGATAGAAAATGTAATCCACATCCAGAGAAAGAGCTATGCTATCTAAATGCATATCAAAAGCATATTATTTTCACTTTTTAAAATTTGCTTTTGGGGGGCAGCTAGGTGGTGCAGTGGATAGAGCACCAGCCCTGGAGTCAGGAGTACCTGAGTTCAAATCTGGCCTTAGACACTTAATAATTACCTAGGTGTGTGGCCTTGGACAAGCCACTTAACCTCATTTGCTTTGCAAAAAAACCCAAACCCCCCCCAAAAAACAATTAATTGAGAGCAAATAACCTAATCTTAAAGAAAAAAATGATAGAAATTATAAATTTATTGACGAGAATAATAATGAAATAAATTGAGATACAGCAGGTAATAGGGAGAAAAAAATGTGCTTGAATGTATACATCAATAAAATAGAGAAAGAACAGATAAATAAATAGATTATACAATTAAAAAACTGGAAAAAAGAACAATTTAAAATCCCCAATTAGACATCAAATTGAAAACTCTAAAAATTAAAAGTGAGATTAATAGAATTGAATGTAAAAAACACATTGAATTAAAAAAAAAAAAGCTAGTAGTTGGGTTTATGAAAAAGAACCAACAAGCTTCCTATCATTGTTTGTAAGGTTTTGAATTTTACCCTTACCCTCCCTTCCCTCCCCCCCACAGAAGGCAGTCTGATAATCTTCAGATCAAAATTGAATATGTTGAGAAAAAATCATATCCTTGAGGAAAAAATAAAATATTAGAGTTAGCAAAATTATGTAGTACATAAGACAACTTTTTTTTTTTTATTATTTGAAGGTAGTAGTTTGGTCTTTGTTTGAACTCTACAATTCTTTCTCTGGATACAGATGACATTCTCTGTCGAAGATACCCTAAAATCGTCCCTGATAGAATGAGTAAGTCCATTAAGGTTGATCATCATCCCATATTGCTGTTTGGGTGTACAATGTTCTTCTGGGAGAACCAACAATATGATAGAGAGAGAGAGAGAGAGAGAGAGAGAGAGAGAGAGAGAGAGAGAGAGAGAGAGAGAGAGGAAAATCAAATCTCTATTATCAAAAATGAAAAGGGTAAATATATTACTAATGAAAATGAAATTAAAGCAACTATTAGGAATTGTTTTTCTCAATTATTTGCCTATAAATTTAACATTTAAAAATGAGCTTCATAAGAAAAAAGCATCAGGATCAGATCTATTTTCACATGAATGCTACCAAACTTTTAAAGATCAGCAAATTCTGATATTAAATAAATTCTTAGGGATAATCAATAAAGAAGGATTCCTACCAAACTCCTTTTATATATGAAACAAATATGGTGCTGATACAAAGACAAGGAAGAGCAAAAACAGAGAAAGAAAATTATAGACCAATTTCATTAATGAATATGAATAAAAAATACTTAATATATTACTAGCCAGAAGACCACAGTAAAGAAGACTAAAGTATATCACAAAGATCATACATGTTTACCAAATGAGTTTTATACCAGGAATGCATGGATGGTTAACATAAGAAAAACTATTAACATAGTTAATTATATCATTAACGAAAGTAACAAAAATCATATGATTATATCAGTAAGTACAGAAAAACCTTTTGACAAAATACAATACTCATTCCTATTTCAAACACTCAAAAGCATGGATTTTTCTTTAAAATGATAAGAAGCATACTTTTATATTTCTTCCTTAAGGATATGATTTCTCTCTCATTACATTCAACCTAGATCAATGCATACCATGGAAACAGAGTAAAGACTAACTGTCTTCTGTGGGGGGTGGGGGAAGGGAAGCAAGATTAATGGAAAAATTGTAAAATTCAAAATAAATAAAATTTTTAATAAATAAATAAATGCAATTATAAGAAGCATTTACCTTAAACCATCAGCAAACATTAGTAACAGGGATAAGCTAGAAGCCTCCCCAATTAGGAGTAAAACAAGCTTGCCCATTATCACCAATATTATTTAATATTATATTAGAAATACCATCAATAAGAAGAAAAAGAAATTAAAGGAATCAGAATGGGCAATGAGATAATAAAATTTTCCCTCTTTGCAGACAATATAATGATATAAAATTCTAGAAATTCATCTTAAAAAGTTAGTGATTCAGCTTCAAAAGAAGGCTTTAAAAGAAACTCACATGAATCATCAGAATTTCTATTACCAGAAGAGATAGCAAGAGATACCCCATTTAAAATAACTGTGATCTGTATAAAATACCTGGGCATATATCTGCCAAGACAAACTGAGGAACTACATGGACACATAATTATAAAATATTTTTTTATACAAATAAAGTCATATTTAAATAACTGAAGAAATATTCATTGTTTATATGTGGTAAAAGTCAATATAATAAAAAAATGACAACTTATCCCAAATTTATCTTCTTATTCAATGTTATTCTAATTATCTAATTATCTAAATTATCTAATTATCTAAAATATCTAATTAAATTACCAAAAAGCAATTTTATTGATTTAAAAAAGTAATAAAATTATTTGGGAGAATAAAATGCCAAGACTATTAAATGAATTAATGAAAAATGTAAATAAAAGAGGTTTAGCAGTTTCAGATTTTAAACTATATATATATATATATATATATATATATATATATATATATATATATATATATTGGCAAGACACTGGGGTTAAGTGACTTGCCTAAGGTCACACAGCTAGGTGTTAGTGTCTGAGGCTAGATTTTGAACTCAGGTCCTCCTGATTCCAGGGCTGATGCTCTATCCACTGTGCCACCAAACTGCCCCTAAACTATATTATAAGATAATAATTATAAAACTATTGAGTATTGGTGGTTCAGTGAAATAATTCACAATTGTAAATGGTTTCAGTTACTTTGTGTTTGACAAATTCACAGATTAAAAGATAATGGGATAAGAATACACTATTTGGTTAAAAAAATGTGGGAAAACTAGAAAGTGTTATAGTAGAAATTATGCCAAGATAAGTTCAAAACCAATAACAGAGAATGTTATCAAATATATAAGTATATGTCATTCCCAAATTGATAAAAAAGACAAAGGATCTAAACAGGCAGTTTTTCTATGAAGAAATGAAAGCAGGGACAGCTAGGTGGTGCAGTGGATAGAGCACCAGCCTTGGAGTCAGGAGGACCTGGGTTCAAATCTGGTCTAAGACACTTAATAATTATCTAGCCGTGTGGCCTTGGGCAAGCCACTTAACCCCATTGCCTTGAAAAATCTATTAAAAAATAATAATAAAGTATAAAAAAAGAAATGAAAGTAATATATAATCCTATGAAAAATGTTCTAAATCATTATTGATTAGAGAAATACAAATTAAAATAACTTTGAGATATCTCACACTTATCAGATTGTCTAAAATGACAGAAGAGGAAAATGACATTTTTTTTACTTTTTCTAAGGCAATGGGGTTAAGTGACTTGCCCAAGGTCACACGGCTAAGTAATTATTAACTGTCTGAGGCCAGATTTGAACTAGGGTCCTCCTGACTCCAGGGCTGCTGTTCTCCATCCACTTTGCCACCTAGCTTCCCTGAAAAATGACAAATGTTAAAGGGAATGTGAAAAAAATTAGTAAGTTAATAGACTATTAGTGGAACAGTATATTGAATCAACCATTTTGGTTGTGTATTCCCTTTGACCCAGTAATACCATTATGAGATCTGTTGTGTCCCTTTCCTGGACTTTTATGTTGAGTCCCACTTCTGAACTCCTTCAATCTTCCCCAGGCAAGTGTTGGAGGGGCAGGAGACAGGGAAGACAAGGGAGACAAGTACTCCATCAAGATCTCCAAGTGTTCCAAGTGCTCCATTTATTTACTAAAACACCAGTGCCTAAATACCTTTCCAGTCTCTAATCCACTCCCACTACTGTGGCACTTAGTGAGATAAGACTCTGGTGTTCAAGGACACCAGGTAAAGATAATTTATAATGCCCCCATTCACAATGGTTTCCAGTAGATATCTGCTTTGCAAAGTCATCTGGAAAAAAGGGGGGGAAAGTCTATATATTCTAAAATATTTGTAGTAGCTTTCCTTGTGGTGTCAAAGAACAGGAAATTGAGGAGATCCCTGTCAAGTGGGGAATGCCAATATAAGCTATGGTATATTATTGTGGTGGAAATACTATTGTGCTATAGGAAATGTTGAGCTAGAAGATTTTAGGAAAACATGGAAAGAATTCATGAAACAATGAAAAGTGAAGTGAGCAGAAGCAAGAGAACATTGGATACAGTAACAGCAATATTGTCCTAAGAATAACTAAGAACATCCAAGTTATTCCACATACTACAAATACTCAAATCAATTATAAAGTATGAAGGAAGATGCTAACCTCTTTCAAAAAGAAAGAACTGATAAACAAATGTTAATATAATATTGTTTTACTGATATTTATAAATCTGTGTAAAATGGTGGCCTGTAGTGCAGGGTGGGTTGGGAGGGAGGGAAGAAAAGAATTTGGAATTTAAAATGCAACAAAAGATATGTGTATATACATAATATATATATATATATCTATATATATAAATGTATATTTGTATATATACACAAATATGTAGATACATATATATTATATGCATACATATCTATATATATACATATATCATTTGAGTTTTTTTTAGATTTTTGCAAGGCAGTGGGGTTAAGTGGTTTGCCCAAGGCCACACAGGTAGGTAATTATTATGTGTCTGAGGCTGGATTTGAACTGAGGTACTCCTGACTCCAGGGCCAGTGCTCTATCCACTGTGCCACCTAGCTGCCCCATATATATATATATATATATATATATGTGTGTGTGTGTGTGTGTGTGTGTGTGTGTGTGTGTATATATTTTTTAAATTATTCAGGGAAAAGTAATTTTTAAAAAGTTAAGGTATATAAATGTAATAGAATATGATTGTACTGTAGGAAATTATAAAAGGGATGATTTCAAAGAAACTTGTGAAGACTTCAATGAATTGATATAATGTGAACAAAACCAAGAAAATAATGTATACAATAACAATTTGGCTGAATAGTGGACAATACTCTCGAGATTTCCCAGTCATCAATTGAGTGAAACAAGGATGTGTCCTTGCTCCTATGTTTTTTAGCATGATGTTTTCAGTCATGTTATCAAATGCCTTCAGAGGATGAACACGGCCTCAAGGTCAGCTACCGCACTAATAGGAAGTTCTCCAACTTGAAAAAGCTGCAAGACAAGACCAAAATGGAGGGAGCTTTGGTGTATGATCTTCTCTTTGCAGTTGAATGTGCATTCAATGCAGCCTTTGAAGCTGAGATGCAACCAAGTATGGATTGATTCTCTGCTGCTTGTGCTAATTTTGGTCTAACAATGAACACTAAGAAAACTCAGGTGCTCCATCAGCCAGCTTCACACCATCCACATGTGAAACCATTGATAACAGCAAATGGAGAAGTTTTGAATACTGTAGACAAGTTCACTTACCTTGTCCTTTCCAGGGAGGAACACATTAACAATGAGGTTGACACTTGCAAGGCCAGAGTTAGCTGAGTTTTGGGAGGCTCCAAAAGAAAGTGTGGGAGAGAAGAGGTATAAGATTGACTCCCTACTGAAGGTTGACAGAGTTGTTGTGCTGACCTCATTGCTAAATGCCTGTGAAAACTGAGCAGTCTACCAGCATCATGTCAGGAAACTCAATTGCTTCCATTTAAATTGTCTTAGGAAGATTCTGGAGATCACTGGAAGGAGAAGATACCAGACACTGAGATCCTTTCTTTTTTTTTTTCTTGAGCTAATCTGCCTAGCATTCCAACATTAGTACAGAGATGCAACTATGATTGGCTGGACATATTGTTAGAATGCCAGATGTACACTTGCCCAAAACACTATTTTATGGAGAACTCACACAGGGGAAGAGCTCACAAGGGGGTCAGAAGAAGTGATACCAGGACTCCCTGAAGGTCTCTCTAAAGAATTTAGAATTGATTGTACAATATGGGAGACACTGGCACAGGACTACCTGACATGGCATGCCATTATCAGTGATGGGGCTGCCCTCAGTGAGAAAAACAGAATTGAAAGAGCTCAAAGGAAATATGTCAGAGTCATATAGTCTCTAGGTGAATCTTGGAAGATACGCTCCTGATTATTTTATAGCTTCTGCATTTACTTTGACTGAAATTTCTTTTTCTAGTTCTTGCTGTATTTTTTAGTTTTATACAGGAATTCTGATGATTTATTTAATTCATTCTATATCCTCTTTGTTGACATTTAAATTATTTTAATTGGTTCTTTAGGATGTTTTTTAACAAAGGAATATTTTTTTTCTCTATGTCCATGCTTATTTCCTCAAATTTTGGTCTTATCACTATAGTTAGCATTTCTGTGTTAAGTAGTGGTGGTAATGATGCTTTATCCCTGACTTTACAGTAAAAACTTCTACCTTTCTCCATTTCCACATAATGTTTGTTCTTAAATTTAGATAAATAGTATTTACCTTAGTAAGGAAAGGTCTATTTATTCCTATGAGTTCTAGAGTTTTTAATAGAAATGGTTATTGGATTTTGTCAAAAGTCTTTAGCATTGGGGTGGCTAGGTGGTGTAGTGGATAAAGCACCGGCCCTGGAGTCAGGAGTACCTGGGTTCAAATCTGGTCTCAGACATTTAATAATTACCTAGCTGTGTGGCCTTGGGCAAGCCACTTAACTCCATTTGCCTTGCAAAAAAAAAAAAAAGCTAAAAAATCTTTAGCATTTATTGCCTTATATTTTTAAAGTGGTTTATTTTATTTACAATCTTTCTCATATTGAATCAATGTATTTGTAATATAAAACCAATTTTGTCATAGTGTATAAACTTTGCAATATGTTGTATTATTCTACTTGCTAATATTATATCTATGTTTATTGGGTATTCTGATCTCTTTTCTTGCTTTGTATTACCCCTGTTTAGGCATCATGACCATATTTGTATCATAAAAGGATATTTGAAGGGTGCCTTTTATTAATATTGTAAGTACTTTGTGTGGTATTGTTCTTTGAATGGATGGTAGAATTCATTTGTTTATACAACTTTTTATTTATAGCTTTTTAAATATATTTTCCTTTATATAGAGTTATTTTAAGTCTTTGTTAACTTTGTTAACTTGAGTATTTTATATTTTTCTAAGTATTGAAGTGAATTGAAATATTGGAGGTATCTTGGAATTGGTCTTGAAGAATTTTCCTGTGCAGAGGAGGTTATAGGAGATAAAACATGGAGAGCATTATGTATCTAAAATAATTTCTTTTCACTAATTATAACCACCAAGAAGTAATGAACCTTGTAATGTGTGTCATATATCTTGCTATTCAGCTAGTTTTTTTATAATTGGTCTCACCCATTTTATCAATATATGATTGAGTATCTAGTATGGAAAACTCATTAGATTTGGTGTCAGAAAACCTGTATTAAAATCTTGGTTCTTCTACTTACCTATGAGATGTGAGCCAAGTGATTTTAGGTTTCTGGATCTCATTTTAGGACCTCAATTAATATAGGTAAAAATAAGGTTCTTTCGAGGTCAAAATCTTGTAGGTTTAACAATCAATTGGTTGAAAATCTAGGTTAATGTATTTATTTCTGGAAAGACTATTGAAAGACTTATTTGAAAGACATGGAAGAAGGAACTGGAGAATGTCCAGAGGATTTTGATGAGAAGACTAAGACCATGCCATAAGTTGAAGAAATTGGGAACGCTTAGCCTGAAGGAGAGAAAATGTAAGATAACTATATTTGTCTTAAAGTATTTGAAGGGTCATCACAAAGAGGGAATTGACTTGTTTATCTTTATCCCAGTAAACAATGTTTGGAGGGCATAAGAAAAAGAGGTAAATTTTTGCATTGACAAACAGAAAAAACTTTATAACTCTTAGTTATCCCAATGTGGAATGACTTTCCTTGTGAGACAGTATGCTCCCCCTTATAGATGATATTTAAAAAGTGATTAGCTGACTACTTGTCTAGGATGTTGAAGGGAGGATTCCTGTCAGATTCCAGTTTGAATTAAGTGACTTTTGAAGTCCCTTGTATTTTTTGAGATTCTGTGAAATATGTATGCCTTAAAAGTGGAAACACTAAGGAATAGCAGTATTGTGAGGTTTTAGAAATTTAAAAAATGTTACTTGAATATAAGGCAGTACTTTAGTGGCTAGGAGATGAACTCAAATTTATGAATGCTGAATGGGATCAAATAGGCCTCTCCACAAATCTGGCAACCCAATAGAATACCATGCCTTCTTTGAGCTATTGGATTGGCGAATGGCTAAAAATAATACAAGGAAAGGGAAAGGATGAAATCCAAGATCTTGAGGGACCAAAGGTAATAGTATTGTACCACAATGCTCCTTTTATTTTTCTTCTCATAGCAATGTTTGACTGGTTACCAGGTGTTCCTAATTTGATTCATTTCATTAACTCCTTGCAACTTGTTCCAGTAGCTCTTCAGATAATTGATTTTATTGCCATATGCTTCAGAAGCTTTCTGTTCTAACTGTCTCTGCTATGTTAATTCAGTCCTGAGGACAAACCATACCTCTTGGGAACTGCATATGGAATTAGTCCCTTTCCACTTAATTTCAATCACTCCTCTGTAGATTATTACTTGCTTTTTTTCCTTGATTAGTTTCTTTATGCTGTAAGTGGATCTTCTATAAACATATTTTTTCTGTTGCAAATTTCCACCTTTTGAACTAATATCTATTACAGCTTGGCACTTTCTTTCTGAAATAACAATTATGCTCTACATGCTGTAGCAGCCGCTGACCTTCACAGAGACAGTGGAGAAGGTGAAGATATAGAAATGACATAAATCAATTCAATATTCGGTATTAAAAGTTTTTTTTAATACATCTGTAAATAAAAGGCAAGTTCTGTCATTCAACCAAATTTCGTTTTTTTCTTTTTTCTTTATTTTTTTTGTTTTGTTTGATTTTATTTTTTTAATTCTCATTTTGTACAAATTTTTTTTACATTAATAAAATATTCTTGTTTAAGAGTAAACAAAATACCCCACCCCCCATGAATATAGACTTGCTTGGGCGATAAAGTAAAAGGGGAGAGAAAAAAATTAAAATTAAAAAAATATATAATAGTAATAACTGTAGGTATGTCCAGGTGGCGCACTGGATGAAGCACCAGCCCTGGAGCCATGAGCACCTGAGTCCATATCCAGCCTCGTAAACCCAACAATCACCCAGCCATGTGACATGCAAACCACCCGATCCCCACTGCCCTGCAAAAACCAAAAAGAAGGGAAAAAAAGATCCAAAATAAAATAAAATAGTAATCATAGTAGGGGTGGCTGGGTGGCAGACAGAGCATTGGCCCTTGAGCCAGGAGCACCCAGGTCCAAATCTGGCCTCAGACACCCAAAGGTCACCCTGCTATGTGGCCCCAGGCAGGCCACCCAGCCCCATTTGCCCTGCACCCTCCCCCAAATAATAATAATAATAATAATAATAATAATAATAATAATAATAAATGTGCTTCAGTCTTTGTTCCAACACCAACATCTCTGTCATGGGTGGATTGCATTCTTTATGGTAAGTCCATCGCAAAAGTTGCTTCCATATTTTTCCAACGTTGCCATTGCTGATCACAACTCCCTCCTTTCTTATTTCTCCACTACCATGCACTATATTTTCTCTCTCCTTTCACTCTGACTCTGCAGTAGGATCGCTGAGTGGCGCAGCAGACAGATCCCTGGTCCTGGGGCCAAGAAGCCTTGAGCCCCCATGCCACCCCTTAGGCCCAGCATCCACCTGGCCCTATGGTCCTGGACAGGCCTTCCAATCCCAGGCCCTTGCAAGGAGTAAAAAAGAAAATGTGTTATATCTGACCACTCTCCCCCATGGTCCATCCTTTCCTCCTTTATTCACATCCCCACCCCTTCCCCCTGTCCCCTCTCTCCTTCTTACTCCAGATGTCTATACCTCATTGAGTACATATGCTGTTTCCTCTCCTAGCCATCTCTGATGAGAGCAAAGGTTCCCTCATTCCCCCCTTGCCTTCCCCCTTTCCATATCATTGCAATAGCTCATTGTAATAAAGAAAAAAACTTATTATATGAAATATCTTGGCCTATTCCCCCTCTCCTTTTTCTTTCTCTCATTATATTTCCCTTTTTTTCTATTGACTCCATTTTTACACCATATTTTATCTTCGAATTCAACTCTATTAACTGAGAAGGTTCATATGAGTATTATCAGTGTCATTTTTCTATGCAGGAATACATGCAGTTCATCATCATTAAGTCCCTCATATTTTCCTCTTCTCCTCCAATCTCCATGCTTCATCTAAGTCCTGTATCTGAAGATCAAATCTTCTGTTCAGCTCTGGCCATTCCAACAGGAACATTTGAAATTCCCCTGGTTCATTGAAAGTTCATCTTTTTCCCTGGAAGAGGACATTCAGTCTTGCTGGGTAATTCATTCTTGGCTGCATTCTAAGCTCTGTTGCCTTCCGGTATATTGTATTCCAAGCCCTACAAGCTTCCAATGAAGTTGCTGCTAAGTCCTGTGTGATCCTGACTGCAGTTCCACAATATTTGAACTGTGTCCTTCTGGCTGCTTGTAATATTTTCTCTTTGACTTGGGAGTTCTGGAACTTGGCTATAATATTCCTAGGGGTTGTTTTTTTGGAATCTCTTTCTCGGGGGGATCAGTGGATTCTCTCCATTTCTATTTTGCCCTCTGCTTCTAGAATATCAGGGCAATTTTCCTGTTGTAATTCTTTGAAAATGATGTCAAGGCTCTTTTCCTGATCATGACTTTCAGGTATTCCAATAATTTTTAAATTATCTTTCCTAAGTCTGTTTTCCATATCAGTTGTTTTTTCAATGAGATATTTCACATTTTCTTCTAATTTTTCATTTTTTTTTTGTTTTGAAGTATTGATTCCTGATTTCTGGTAAATTCATCAATCTCCCTGAATTCTATTCTTTGTCTGAAGGATTTGTTCCCCTCAGAGAGTTTTCTTATCTCTTTTTCCATCTGGCCAATTTTGCTTTTTAAGGCATCCTTCTCCTCAATAACTTTTTTTGAACTGTTTTATCCATTTGACCTAAGCTGGTTTTTAGCATGCTATTTTCTTCAGCATTTTTTTGGATTTCCTTGACTAAGCTGCTGACTTCATTTTCATGTTTTTCCTGCATCTCTCTCCTTTCTTTTCCCAGTTTTTCTTCCAACTCCCTCATTTGATTTTCAAAGTCTTTTCTGAGCTCTGTCATAGCCTGAGCCCAATTTCTGTTTTTCATGGAGTCTTTAGATGTAGGAGCTTGTGCTTCCTCCTCTTCAGAGTGAGTATTTTGATCCTTCTTGGGCTCATATGCAAAATATTTCTCAATAGTCTTCCTCTTGCTTCTCTGCTTGCTCATTTTCCCAGCCTGGGCCTGGTTTTGGGGTGCTTCCTGAGCTTTTGGGACACTCCCACAAGGGTCTCAGTGTGTGAGGCTCTGTCCTCCCTCCTGGTCTGTGAATGACCATAAGCGCCCCCTCTGCCATGGGGCCAAGGTGGGGGGGGGCCCTGCTGTTCTATGGGGGGGGGGCCTAGACTGCGATCAGGATCTGAATGTGGTCAGAGCCCCAGAGTCCTGTTCCAGGGGCAGAGGACAGAGCTTTGCAGTTTCTCTTCACTCCCCTCCCTCAGCTCAATGGGCTCATGCCCTGGGGGCTCCTGCTTACTGGCTCCGCCTGCTTCTGTTTCTGGATCTGAGCTGCATAAAGACCAAGCTGCTGGCTGTGTGCCCAGAGGGCTGGGCTCCAGGTGCTTGCTCTGGCAGAGGTCCCCCACTGTTCCCCCACTTTGTGCCCGGTGCTCCCCGGGGTGCAGCTCAGGAGGCTCCCCCGCTGCTGTGAGCTGTGACTCCCAGCGCCCTGGGGCTGCCTCCAGGAGGCTGAAGTTCTTTTGCTCTGGCGGGCCATCTGTCTGGCGGGCCACCCCTCCGACCCAGGGGAGCAGAGCCTTTCTGCTCTTTTCCAGGTTACCTTGAGTAGGAGAACTGCCTCACTGGGTCCCTTTGTGGGTTCTGTCTCTCAAAAGTTTAGTTAGAGTCCTTAGTTTCAAGCTTTATCAGAGAGTGCCTAAGACTCATCCCTTCTTGTGGCCATTTTGGCTCCGCCCCCCTCAACCAAATTTAAGAGACTATATTGATATACTAATTGAATTTGGTGAGAATATCAACACAGCTATATGAACAAAAGTTCCAGCTTTATTTAGAATCCTCAAGTTGGAAATTTGCTCACTTTGTAAAGGCATAATGAGAAAATAATCATTTTTTACTACTTTCAAGTCATAGTCTGATGCTGAAAATATGACACCTTTCTCTCATATTCTGGTTACATTTGTATCTGAAATTATATTTTCATATATACTTAACACATATAAAATGGCTTTCAGGTAGCCATCATAAAATCTTCAAGATTTCAAAAAAATATCAGTCCCAAAATAGTCATACTTTCCACACTTTCTAATATTGAAATAATACTGAATCTGGTTTTAGTGATTAACTTACTGTCAACTAAAGTATAGTATCTGGGCAGTGTCTCATATTTTCAGTGTCAAAATAATGTTATCCAGAATGTTCATTCATATAAAAGAAAAAATAAGATAAAATATACATGGAACTGGTACAATGAATATTGCATATTCAAAAGTAGAAATAAATTACCAATATCAATAGACAAAACTGTTTAACTTCCATAGTAATCAAATTTTTTTTAAAAATAAGAGAATAGGTTTTTTTTTAGGTTTTTTGCAAGGCAAATGGGGTTAAGTGGCTTGCCCAAGGCCACACAGGCCGGATTTGAACTCAGGTACTCCTGACTCCAGGGCTAGTGCTCTATCTACTGCACCACCTAGCTGCCCCAAGAGAATTGTTAATTCACCAAAACAGCAAAAGTAATCCTAATTGGTGCTGGTTAACCTAAAGATTAATGGAATCTTCTTGGAGAGCTGCCTGTAATTTGCTGTAGAACTCAAAAAACAATCATGTCTTTGCCCTAATAATTCCCTTATTGAGATAATACTGCAAAAAAAAATCTATTTAATTATCTATTTAAATTAATCTATCCCAAATTATCTATTTAAAATATTTTATCAGCATTATTTTAATTGTTGAGAAAACTGAAAATATCTCAATGTTGAGCAGTTGAGGAATGATAAGAAATCAAAACTAAAATAACATTTCTCTAAAGTTAGAAGGGTCCTCAAAGGCCATCTAATCAACCCTCTCATTTTATAGACAAGGAAACGAAGACCAGCGAAGTTAAACGATTTGTCTAAGGTCATTCATGGAATAGACATCAGAGATAGGATTTGAACCTAAGTCCCATTACTCCAAAGTCAGTGTTCTTTCCACAGTTTGCGTATTGACTGATCATATAAAACAGAAATACATTTCTCTCTCCATATACATATATAAATTTATATTAGAGGTATAGATTTTAATATATATATACATATATGTATATATACATATATATATATATATATATATATATACACATTTGAAAGGGGAATGAGGAGAAAGTAATATCTTTCTATAAAAAATTTAATTAGGGGCAGCTAGATGATGCAGTGAATAGAGCACTGGCCCTGGAGTCAAGAGTACCTGAGTTCAAATCCAGCCTCAGACACTTAATAATTACCTGGCCGTGTGGTCTTGGGCAAGCCACTTAATCCCATTGTCTCGCAAAAACTAAAAAAAATTAATTATTTGGTTTTTATTATTAATTGTTTATAGTAAAATATATTAATGTTGTAATTAAATTTTAATATAATTTATTTTTACTATTACCATTAGTATGGTATACTTTGCAAAATGTTATATGGACACACTCTTCAAATTTATTTAAATGCCTTAAAGTTTTATGAGATACTGTGATCAAAAATTTCTCCAAACATAACAAAACTAATCTTGACCTTTTTTGAAATATCTAACTTCATAGACTGTACTAGATTTTACCTGTCAAAGCATAACCACTTTAACATTTTTTGATCCTAAGTCTCTTACTCCCTCCCACCATTCCTCCACTCATTGAGAAGGAAGAAATGTGATATCATTTATACATGTGAAATCATGCAAAATATTTCCATATTAATCATATTGCAAAAAACAAACAAAAACAAAACAAGAAAAATAAAGTGAGAAAATTGTTTTTCAATCTGTACTCAGACTCCATCAGTTCTTTCTCTGGAAGTAGATAGTATTTTTCTTGATAAATCCCTTGAAATTGTCTTAGATCATTGTTTTGATCAAAATAGTCAAATCATTCACAGTTGTTCATACACAGTATTGCCAATACTGTGTAAAATATTATCCTGGTTCCTGAACTTCACTTTACATGAGTTCACAGAAATCTTTTCAGGTTTTTCCTCTAAGTTTTCCTGCTCATTATTTCTAAGAGCAGAGTAGTATTCCATCACAATCATATACCACAGCTTGCTCCTCCATTTTCTATAAATATTTTTGTACATATAGTTTATTTTTCTTTTATTTCTTTGAGACCTTGTAGTGATTTTTCTGGGCACACACAGTTTTATAGCCCTTTAGGCATAGTTCTAAATTGCTTGCCAGACTGGTTGAATAATATCAACTTCACTAGTGTTTGCATTAGTGCCCCATTTTTTCCATGTCACCTGCAAATACTGTCATTTTCCTTCTCTGACATATTTGTCAATCTCTTAGGTTTGGGATGGCACTTAAAAGTTGTTTTAATTTATGTGGTTCTGATCAAAAGTGTTTTTAGGACATTTTTATATGACTAAAGAAAGCTTTTCTTTCCATTGAGAATTACCTTTTTATATATTTTGACTTTAGAAATTGGGGAATGACTTGTATTTTTATAAATTTGCCTCAGTTCTCTATATATTTGAGAAATTAGTGAAACTTATAATTCTTGTAATTCAATGAAATCAAAGTTATCTATTTTACTATCTTTTGTTTGGTCATAAATTCTTCCCTTTTCCAGATATCTCATAGGTAAAATGTTCAGTGCTCCCCAATATGATACAATTCTTTAGCCAGTACCTGCTTTGAGAGGCTTCTCTTTAAGTTAATCTAAAATATTGACTATCATCAAGATTGGGGAAAAGTATTTTACAAGTTGATATTAATAGAAAAATGATACAAAATTTCTCTTATCAATTGATTTTCCAGGTCATTTTTTAAATGTGAAAGCTCACATATTATTTTTTTATTATTTTGACTTTGTTTTATTTTTTCTTGTTGTCTCATGGAATTGTTATCCTTCATTTTCATATTTCTACATTTTAATAAGTTTTTGTACCTCTTTTACCGTTTGACCAATAACCAATTCTGTTTTTATAAGGTGGTGATTTTTTCAGTATTATCATTTTTGTGCCTTCTTTACTAAATTGTTGACTCTATTTTCATAATTTTCTTGCATCAATATCACTTCTTTTCCCAGGTTTTTCCTCTACCTCTCTTAATTAAAAAATATATTATTAAAGCTCTTCCAGAAATTCTTGTGGGGCTTGTGTCCAATTCACATTTTTCTTTGAGGCTTTGTCTTTAGCTGTTTTGACAACAATATTTTCTTCTGAATTTGTGTCTTGGTCTTCCTTGTCAACATAGAAGTTTCTTATTTTCAGGTTCTTTTGTTCTCATTGTTTGCTTATTTTCCAACCTATTTTTTGATTTTTAACTCTATGTTAAAGTTGGGCTCTGTTTCCAGTATGGAGGGTCACTGTTTCCAACCTTCCGGGTTTTAGTGCTGCTGTTTTCAGAGCTAGGTCCAGGAATCTTCAAGTTTTTGTTACTTCCAAGTTAGTATGATTCAAGAAGTGTGGTCACTGCTCTCCTGGTCTATGCTCTGGTCTTTACCCAGGAAGAATCCCTGTTTTCCTGCAGATACAATTGCAACTGCAACTGCAAGTGTTATAGTTCCTTTTGGCCCTGGAACTTGATCCAGCTTTCCTGTAGTCATAAGCTCTAGTCCTCCTTTCTACCTTGGACCAACCTTTCTCTTTGTGAGTGACCACAAGTACTCTTCTCTGTCCTGGAACTACAACCAGGGCCCCTCTTCCCCTGCAGACACAAGCACTAATGCTTCCCTTTGCCCAAAATTGTTATCTGGAATTGCTCATGGGTAATGTATCAGGTTGATGACCCCAATGCAAGCACAAGATTTCCTGCAATCTCTTTTTGACAATTGTCTAACACACTATCTCTGGGCTGAGATCCCCTGAAGATATTGCTGTTGCTGTCATAGCTGCCTCCAAAGTCTGCTGGTGGCAATGCTGCTGTTGGACTGTGTTCTTAGGTGAACCTCCCCTTACCCCACCGCCACCCCAAGTCCAGTGTCACAGACCTCTCTTGACTACCTCTTGAATTATCTGGAGATTGGGAAAATGTCTTACCCTAACCTTTTGTTGACTCCTCTTTCTTGACCTTGAAGAGATTTCCAGTCAACTATTCCAGTCATTCTTTCCATATGGAAGGAGAAGAAAGGATTTATGCTTGAGTAGACTTCTGCTCTGTTTTCTACTTCATTCCTACCATGCTGCAAGGAAAAGATAGGTGGAACCTGGGAGCTAGTCTACCTATAGGCTATTGATGCTTGTAGCTCTTGCTCCTACCATTGAACTGGAACATGGTGATGGAAGAGCTAGATAGATCCTAGACAGCTGTAATAGCTTCAACTTGAGACTGTGCCAAGATGTTGGAGTGTGGGGCAAACTAGTACCCAGAAGTAAATAGGGAGCCAGACTGAACTGAACTGGCAGCTACCCCAAGCCATGGATGAAAATCATGTCACCCAGGATGAATTTCAGTGTTTTTCCACACTCCTGTCACATATAGATGAGAAAATTAAGCCTAGGTCATTGAAGTGCACAGCTAACTAACTGGAGAAACTAAATTTAGCTTGCTTCTCTCAATAATTCTACTTTCTGCTATATCACTGATAAATTAAAGATTCATTATCATTCCATGTATTTGTATCCTGAACATCACACCCCGATACTGGACAGCTAATAGGGGCTTAATAAATGTTGATTGATTATCTTCTAGATACTGTTGGGAATAAAAATAGAAAAGAAAAAATTTCTCAGGGAAATTTTAGGTCCTATTTTAAACTTCTCATTTTCCTAGTTTTTTTTTTTCATTTGAGTGAAAGAAAAAATATGTAGGACTAGTAGCAGCTTGCACCATGGCCCCTCCTCCCAGATGAGCTGAGTAGATATTGCCCACATACTATTTGAAGTTAATTTAAGCTGAGTGTTACATAAAAGTTCTCATTTTAGGGGTTGAGTTGAGTTGATTAGGTTTTTTTGCTTCCCAATATAATCCATAGAAAAGAGCATTTCAAGTTAGATTTTCTTTTGACCAGGAAAACTAAAATTCCAAGTTGTTTGTTTTTCTTTTTCCACTAGAATCTGAATGAAAAGTTTCTCTATGAACCTTAGTGAACAAAAATTTTCTGGGAGAATAAACTTCAGTTTTCAGCCAGGATTGAAATATGCCTTGCAAATTGCTACAGGGCTATGTTCCCATGGAGTATCAGAGTATGCAGTGTGTTTATATTTATTTAAGCAGGAAAAAGACATCTATCATGCTTTTAATATGGCGGGCAGCTTATGTTAGCAAATTTACACACACACACACACACACACACATGCACACACGCACACACAAACACACACATTCTTGAAACTTTTTATGGAAACTTAAAATCCAAAGACTTCTAGAAAATAATGAAGCAAAATAAATCTATCTTTGATTTAATTAGATAAGGAGGAAAGCTGCAAGAGTTTGGGAAAGGGTCTCTGATATAATCACACAGTTTATCTAGTTATCCCTTACAAAGGTTTATAATCTATTTAGTCCATGGGGTCAAAGGAAACACAATCTCTGCATTTTTTTATGACCTAGCACAGCTTCCTAACAGTTTGATTCCTCTAGCAATAAAATGAAGAAAAGAACTTGCATGAGCTGCTGGTCCATGATGAATTCATTCTCTGTAAGAGATAAACGCACTATAACTTTTCTTACATTCTGTCTCATTCTCTCCAACTGAAATGGATAGATGAAGTCGCATTGTTTTACCCCAGTTCTCTCTCTGTAGGTGAGTAAAGGAAAGTTCTTAGCAAGGAATAAAGGTGGGGGGATAATTTGTGAAAGATTTGGAACAGAAGATAGAGGAGGCGTTCCTTAGTGATGAAGATGAAACATTTTATAAAATTTCAAGATGTCACAAAATTGAATAAAATGCTTAATTATCCTTTTTTGTGATATGGGAATATGAATCAAAATTTTTATGACTCATCCTTGTGATATTTTCCTTATTATATAGCCTTGGGAAAATGAGTGTTCTTGATAACCGAGGACTGTAACATGGTCTGTGACATCTAAATTCTAGTGCTAATTTCCCCTGAACTTCATAGTTCTTTTTATTTATTCTAGCACCTCAGTTTCTTTACTTCTCATCTACCCAGCTGGCAGTCACATGCTGAGCGTTTAATAAGCAACTTGCTCCCTAGTGTGTAAAACATTACTGAGAGTAAGTTAAGTGCATGGAGAAGCACAGTAATGTTTAAAGGGCACTTGGGTACTATTTGTTGCATTACTAGGTGGCACAAATGTATTAATGCTACCATGCATTAAAGGGGACTCTAGGGATAGAAAAATTTACTGACTATTTAAACCACAAATGAGACTCTCTAGAAGTCTGACAGGCACAAGATTCATAGAAGGTTATACATGAATTTTTTAATACTTTATTCTCCTATCCACCCAGTCTTCTTCATATTCAGCTTTAATTGTTTCCCAATGCTGATATTTGTGAAGCTATACCTATCAAACTACTACTAAGTTCAGATTCCATATTTGAATCATTTTCAATCTGGGAATAAATCAAGAATTTGTGTTCACCTTAGTGTAGATTTTGGAAATGATTTTAATTTGGGATCTCTGAATTTGGCAGGTACTAGATTAATCCCAGACTTGCAAACTGATCCTCAAGTTCCTCTCAAGTTCCTAATGTCTTAGGGATGATCTGGCATCTGTTTAGACTTCCATCTTCAGGACTATTTTGTATCAGCATAACTGCTACCCCCTACAGTCATTGGGTCTATATCCTAGGAGGATGGATAAGGACAGTGGATAAAAAAAAGTCAAGGTTACTCCATAGTATTCAATCCTTCATGATTAATGAGGTCCTCAAAACTTTAAAATAACTTTCATATTAGAAGCTCATCAAGGGTATGCTTATATTCTTCAGTAATTACTGAGAGTACTAAATTTGCATTCTATCAGCTGGTTCCTGAGACAACTCAGACAAAAGTTAAAAATCCCCAACATTATTGCTATTGGAAAACATGCTAAAGTTTGGTTTAAAAAAAGTTAATAGGAGTAAAAGGGATTTCTGCTGTTTTCAGAATTGTTTTCTGAAAAAAGTTCTTTCTCAAGATTTGAACATTTTTTGGTACAGTTGGCAAAAATTTATATTGCAAAACTGGCTTCAGTTTGTGGGTATATTAATTTTTTGCTAACATCAATTGAGTTAAATGACATCTTACTGACTCTTGCAAGTAAAAGTCATGAGCAAACCATTGATTTATTACCACATTTAGAACAAGAAACTAAGATAAATGCAAAATGACTTTTTTGACATAATTTTATCAAGAAACAGTGGAGAGCAACACAGATATAGACATATTATTAGCCAAACTCCTGAAATATATTTCATGTGGTACTGTAGTTATATCCTTAAGTCTAGAAAAAAGCTATATTTTTAGATCCAATATAAGTACTTTTTAAATAAGTTTTAACGAGAATTACAAATGGTAAGACTCACCTGAACAGACACATTCAAAATTCCCAATACTTCAAATCCAACAGAAAATAAAGAAGTCTAAGCCAGAAATTTCTGATCAACACCTCATTTTAACCTCAAACCCATATGAGTAACATGTGATAAAAGCTAGCAGTAATTAAAGTAAGCTGAACTAAATGAAGATAGATACCCTCATATACTACTGGCTGTGCTATAACTTGGTTCACCCATACTAGGGGGGAAAAAATCTAGAATTATGCAAGAAATATGAGTCAAGTGTTTTTGCCCTTTGATCCAGTGAAACCACTCCTGGGTTTTTACACCAAGGAAGTTGAAGAGACAAGGAAAAGTCCCATGTATATAAAAATATTAATAGCACCATTTTTTTTGGTTGTAGCTAGAAACTGGAAATAGAGAGGGTGACTAGTGATTGGGAAAAGCTGAATGAATTATGGTATTTGAATAAAATGAATATGGGATATTATTGTACTATAAGAACTAACAAATATGAAGAATTTAGAGAAATTTGAAAAGATCTTTATGAACTAATACAGAATAAGGAAAAATGAGTCAAGAAAACAATATAAACAATAATAAGATAAAGGAAAAGAACACTAAAGGAAATCAGAACAATGTATTGACCAATATTGATTCCAGAGGAATGATTAGAAAATGATTACAGGTAAAAGTTTGTACATTATCACTGTATTAGTTGGTTTTACATAATTGTGCTTTTTTAATTGCAAGAAAAGGGCTTATGGGAAGGGAAGGAAAGGAGGATATAGGAAAATGACCACATAAAAAGGAAAGGAAGAAGGAAAATGGAGAAAAAAAATGAGTCATGCAGTAGAACTACGAAAAATTGACTAAAATGATACTTTTAACAGTAAAATTGGCTAAATAGAAAAAGACTCTGTTCTTTTAAAAATAAAGAGTGGATAGAACATTGGCCCCAGAGTCTGAAGGACCTGAGTTTAAATTGGACCTCAGATATTTAAAAAAATTACCTAGGACCTCAGATATTTAAAAAAATTACCTAGGGGCAACTAAGTGGTAGAGTGAATAGAGCATTGAGTCCTGGAGTCAGGAGGACCTGAGTTCAAATCTAAACTCAGACACATAACTACCTAGCTCTGTGACCTTGGGCAAGTCACTTAACCCCATTGCCTTGTAAAAAAAAAGACAAAATTGAAAATTAAAAAAAGAAATATTCACTCCCAATTGGGTTTAGAAATTTATCATCCCCTACAAGGAAGTAGGAAGGAAAGAGGGGAAAGGACTAAAGGAGGCAGGCAGTCCTCCAAAACAAAACAATGGTGAGGAAAGATAAAGGAAAAGCAGGAAGAAAAGTATACATAGGGGAAGATAGGATGGAATGAAATGAAAAGGTTTTGCACAAATAAAACTAATGCAACTAAGATTAGAGGAATGCATAAACAATGTTCACAGTTGGGCAATTCTGATAAAGGACTCATTTCTAAAATATATGGAGAATTTTTAAGAATACAAGTCATTTTAGAAAGGAAAATGATCAGTGCTGGACGGGACATGGGAAAACTGGGACACTAATGCATTGTTGGTGGATTTGCAGACTGATCCAACCTTTTTGTAATTTGGAATTATGCCCAAAGGGCATAATTCCCCTTCCCTCTCTCCCCTCCAGGGCCAGAAGTCTGGCCTAGTGCCCTCTTCCCCTCCCTGTCCTGTCCCTCTCCCCATCCCTGTCCTCGCCCCGGGCCGCCTTCGGGGCCTCACACAATGGCTCTGAAGAGAATCCACAAGGAACTGAATGACCTGGCACGTGACTGACCCCCAGCTCAGTGTTCAGCAGGTCCTGTTGGAGATGACATGTTCCGTTGGCAAGCTACAATAATGGGGACAAATGATAGTCCCTATCAGGGTGGAGTATTTTTCTTGACAATTCATTTCCCAACAGATTATCCCTTCAAACCACCTAAGGTTGCATTTCCAAGAATTTACCATCCAAATATTAACAGTAATGGCAGCATTTGTCTTGATATTCTACTGTCACAGTGGTCACCAGCACTATTTCAAAAGTACTCTTGTCCATCTGTTCTCTGTTGTGTGATCCCAATCCAGATGATCCTTTAGTGCCTGAGATTGCACAGATCTACAAAATGGATAGAGAAAATTACAACAGAATAGCTTGGGAATGGACTCAGAAGTATGCGATGTAATTAAAGAAATTATTGGATAACCTCTACAAATAAAGATAGGGGAACTCTGAAAGAGAAAGTCCTTTTGATTTCCATTTGACTGCTTTCTATGAGCCCACACCTCATCTTCCCCTGTGCACATGTTTACCTGATACAGCAGTGCTACGTGTTGTACATACTTGGAACAACAAAATAGAAATACTGTATTTCCTGTACCAACATTGACTCCTAGCAAAGAAGTATGTGTGTGTGAAAAGCCAGTTCTTCAGTCATAACCTAGTTGTGAGACTAAAAGCTTTCCTTATTGACTTAATTGAATAAACAATGCAAGGGCAGGGGTGGGTGTTGTATGGTTTGGGGTGGGGGAGGACAGTTACACTGACCTGTGGGAGAATTTTTTATAAAGTGGAATCCTTTTAAATTCATAACAGTTATGAAAAGTGAGGTGAAGAACATCAAGCTGTTTATGTATTCATATTATTCTGAAGGACCTACATCTTAGGTAAATGTTTCAACCAACAAGATTAAACTGTACCCACATCCTGTCTTTTAAGGTCTAAGTTTAACTGGTCAACATTTAAATGGATTGGAGCTATTAGTACATAAAGTGATGGGTGGTTTTTTTTTTTCCAGCTCTTCTCCATCACCCCTCTTCCCTCCCAATAACTTTTTTGGTTTGTATGTGGTTTCTCAGTTAATACATAGCTAATAGCTCTTAATTTTTCTTATGTTTTTTAACTGCTTAGGTCTATCTGGATGTAAGGGTAAAAATTCATTTGACAGAAATACTTGTGTATATTTAAATACCCAATTGCTCCTCTGGAGCTTGTACGTTCAAGAATGATTAATCTGTGTAATAAACTGATTACTACAGTCATTATATAAAAAAATTTGCATACCCTTTGATCCAGCAATTCCACTGGATCTGTATCCTGAAAAGATCATGAAAAAGGGTAAAAAAAATCCCTCATGTACAAAAATATTCACAGTAGCTCTTTTGGTAGTGGCAAAGAATTGGAAACTAAAGGCATACACATCAACTGGGGAGTGACTGAACAAATTGTGTTATATTTATGTGATAGAATACTATTGTTCTATCAGAAATCATGAGGGATGGGATTTCAGAAAAGCCTAAAAAGACTTCCATGAATTGATTCTGAGTAAGATGAGCAGAATCAGAAGAACATTATACACACTAACAACATGGACTTGTTCATTTCAGCTGTACAATAATTTTAAAAGACTTGTGATGGAAAATACCATTCATATTCAGAGAAGGAGCTATGGAGTTTAAATGAAGACCAAAGCTAATTATTATCTTCAATTTGGGGGAGGTTTTTTTGCAAGGCAAATGGGGTTAAGTGGCTTGCTCAAGGCCACACAGCTAGGTAATTATTAAGTGTCTGAGATCAGATTTGAACCCAGGTACTCCTGACTCCAGGGTCTGTACTTTATCTACTGCGCCACCTAGCCACCCCAATTATCTTCAATTTTTAAAAGTTGTCATATATTATGTCATTTTTTGTAATTTTTCCCCTTTTGTTTGGTTCTGATTCTTCTTTCACAGCATATTCAATATTGATCTATGTTTAATATAGTTATAAATATAGAACTTATACTGCTTTATGTCAGGGGGAGGGAGGAGGGAGAAAAATTGTAAAACTCTAAACTTTGCAAAAAAAAAAAGATTGGTAAAAACTACCATTGCATGTAGTTGGAAAAACAAATGAATAAAAAAAATTTTTAAAAAGAATTCTTCAATTGACAAATTGATAGGAGTAGTCAATTTTCAAATGAAGAAGTCAAAACTATCTATAGTCATATGGAAAAATGCTCTGAATTTTTAGTAATCAGAGAAATGCAAATTAAAACAATTCTGAGGTACCACCTCACACCTATCAGATTGGTTAAAATGACAAAAAAGGAAAATTAGCAAAATTGGAGAGGATGTGGGAAAACTGAAACATTAATATACTTTTGGTAGAGTCGTGACCCAACTATTCTGGAAAACAATTTGGAACTACCATAAATTCCCATGTATAAGACATACCTTAATTTTGGGACCTGAAATTTTAAAAAAAATGTATTACATAAAGTTATTGAACTCAAGTTATATTCATCATGAAATTCAAGGACCTTCTGCTCATAACTTTCAGGCATCTTTTGGGCAAGTCTGGTGCATGGACATATGCTTGGTAGATTCCTTTTTATGAACCTGAAGCACCAATTGTGTCCTTTGAAATGAGTAACTTCTTTTTCATCAGCAGTTCTTGCCTAAAGTTGAATCATCTTTGTGGACACAGGAATTCCAATGGTCATTTGCTCTTCAAATCATCTCTTCAATTCCCTCTCTAAATCAGGTCACATTTGGCTGACTTGCCTCTCATGGCCACCTTCTGCCATGGCATTTCCAGTTGGGTTTCTTTTTCCCATAGCCATTCATAGACTGTTTTCTCAGTTGGAGGAGGACCAAACTTACATTCAGCAGCACAATTTCCATTCACTTTTGCAAATTGAATCACTTTGAATTTGAATTCAGCACTGTACAAAAATCTTTTCTGAGCCATTTCTGGGCAGAATGTGGCAAAATGTAACAAATTCAAAACAATGAGCACAAACACAAGCTAGAAAAAAGTAGGAAATGCAAGTAAAAAAATCCACAACCAATGTATAAGATGCTCCCAGTTTTTAGACCCCAAATTTTCTTTTTAAAAGGGTATATCTTATACATGGGGAAATACAGTAGTATGCCCCAAGGGCAATCTAACTGTGCATACCCTTTGATCCAGCAATACCACCACTATATATCCCAAAAAGATCTAAAAAATGTGAAAAAGGCCCACATGTACAAAAATATTCATAGCAGATTTTATAGTGGCAAAGAATTGGAAATTGAGGATATGCCCATCAATTGAGGAATGGCTGAACAAATTATGATATAAGAATGCTAATTGGTCAGACTAGATTTAGAAAAATCTGGAAAGACTGATGCCTTTCCAGAAGTGAGTAGAACCAAGAGAACATTGTCCACATTAACAGCAATACTGTGAGATGATCAACTATGATGGAACCAGCTCCTCTCAGCAGTTTAGTAATTAAGACAATCCTGAGAGTCTTGTTATGGAAAATATTATCAATATCCAGAGAAGAAATTATAGAGTTCTCTGAATGCAGAACAAAGCATATTATGTTCACTTTTTAAAACTTCTTTTGTGTTGCTTTTTTTCTCTCTCATCATCTTTTTTCTCCCTTAGCTCTAATTCTTCTTTCACAACATGCCTATTATGGAAATATGTTAAACACTATTGTACATGTACAACCTATATCAGATTGTTTGCAGTCATGAGGAGGGGGGAAGAAAACGAGGGTAGAAACACATGCTACTCAAAAGGTTGCAAAAGGATAAATATTGAAAACTATTGTTGCATGTAATTGGAAAAAAATTTTAAAAAGGAGAGAAAAAAGAAAACTTACATTTTTAAAAAGAATATTAGATAAATACCTCATATTATGTGCTTTTAATTAAAGACAGATTCTCCAATAGTAAATCAGACATTGGGGTGTCAAGGTTGAAACCAGGAAGAAATTTCTCTTGAAACCAAGAACAAAAAGTGAGTGTAATAAGGAACAAATCTAGTGTTTACTAGTATTTGCAGAATACTTCACTGTTGATAGTCATCATGTGAATGTATAGACATTTAGCAGCTGTTCCACTGCTAACCACCTGGTAAAGTCTCTTTAATTCCCTGCATAAGCTGAATTAAGGCTATGTTTAAAAGTCATCAGAAATTAAAGCTATATATAATCATATGAAAAAATGTTCTAAATCATTACTGATGAGAGAAATGCAAATTAAACCAACTCTGAGGTTCCACCTCACATTTATCAGATTGGTTATGATGTTAAAAAGGGAAATGGATCAATTTTGGAGAGCTTGTGTAAGGATTGAGACATTAATGTATTGTTGGTGGAGTTGTGAATGGATCCAACCTTTCTGGAGAGCAATATGGAACTATGTCCAAAGAGCATTCCCTTTGACCCAGCAATTCCAATCCTAGATCTATAACCAGAAAAAAATCATAAAAAATGGGAAAAGTCCCACAAGGTTCCAAAATATTCATAACAGCTCTTTTTGAAGTAGCAAAGAATTAGAAATTGAGAGGATACCCATCAATTGAGGAATGGTTAAACAAGTTATGGTATATGAATGTTATGAATATTATTGTTCTATAAGAAACCATAAATGATTGAACTCTAGAGAAGTATGAAATGAATTACAGGATCTGATGCTAATCTAAGGGAGCAGAATCAAGAAAACATTGTACACACATTAACAATAACATTGTGAATTGATCCACCCTGATGGATGCAGTTTCTCTCAGCAGTTCAGAGAGCTAGGACAATCCTAGGAGACAAGCTATGGACAATGCTATCCCCATCCAGAGGAAGAAAAACAATACAAAACAAAAAACCAAAATTCTTCAGAATCTGAATGAGCACTACATTCACTTTTTAAAAATTTCTTTTTCATATTTCTTTCCTATCTCATGGTTTTCTTTCTTTTCCCTTAATCCTAATTCCTCATATGGAAAATGATTAATCTGTAAACATATTAACCCAAATGTATATGTACAATATTCACTTGACTGTTCACTGATGAAAGGAGGATGGAAAGGAATTGTGTAACTTAAAAATTTGCATATATATATGTGAATGAATGTTGAAAAACTTTCTTAACATTACATGTAATTGGAGGGGCAACTAGGCGGTGCAGTGTATAGAGCACAGGTCCTGGAGTCAAGAGGACCTGAATTCAAATCTGAATTTAGATGTTCAACCTCTGTGACCTTGGGCAAGTCACTTAACCCCATTGTCTTAAATAAATAAAAACAATTTTTAAAACTGTATAATTGGAAAAATAAAAGAAAATGTCAATTAAAAAAAGTTATCTGCTTCTCTTGGTTGGACTTCTTGGTTGAAAGACATTGGGACCATATCATCTGATGCTGACATATTCTGTGAATATGAGCTTCCTTTCTTTGTTCTAACATTCATTCTTTTATTTTAGGTGAATATGAAAGTTACAATCCTGTGAATTTTAAAAAGAGCAGAAGAACAAGTCACAAAGAGGTCCAGGAGTAGAATCTATGCTGGGATTTGTAGCTAGCTAACCTCATAGTCTCCAAGGCCTCAAATCAATCTTTAGGACTCAAGCCAGTAGAAATTGAGACATATAATCATTAGGCAGAAATGCTACATTTGGATGTGACCATTAAATTTGAACCCATTCTCCCTGAAGACCAAAGTAGTACAAGTAGGAAGTGGGAAATAGTCTTTCTGAGGTATTGAGTATGGGAGTAAATGTGTTTTGTGTTTTTGTTCTTTCTAAATCTTGTTTTTATTTGTTTTTGCAAGGTAATGGGATTAAGTGACTTGCCCAAGAACACAGAGCTAAATAAGTATTAAATGTCTGAGTCTGGATTTGAATTCAGATCCTCCTGACTTCAGGACCAGTGCTCTATCCACTGCACCACCTTGCTACCCTGCTCTTTCTATATTTTCAAAGAAATATTCCTTTGTTAAAGCTCAGTAATATTAATTAGTTAAACACAAACCAAGTTCTAGTCACAGGTAGCTCAGAATGAAGGAAGAACAAGAATGGGGGCTCAGGTGGGAGAATGAGGGGAGAATACATGCTGCACAAATCAAAGCTTGTTAATTCATAAATAAATGCATAGAGAAGAGAATTGAATAGGAATGGCTCCGTTCTTTCATATTCCATGCAATGCATCTTTCCTGACTTAAACTTTCCACACTATCAAACTCTCACAAGATACTTTTCCCAGTGCTCTTAAAAGGTCCTCACCTCTGACATTAACACTTCTGCTCTTAAAACAGATTGCTTCTAGTTCCATGTGATGGTATTTGCTTCTGTCAGGGATAGGCAAGTTTCTCATTCACCTCTTCTTTCATGAGCTTTCAAGTTCCACCTCCATCTCAAAAACTATGGATTTTTCTTTTTGCCTCCAGAGATAAGTAAAAACTCAAAACTCTGTACATATATATTGGTCCAGACCACTTGTCTTACCTGAAGAAGAGGCAGAATCTATCTACCCTCTCTTCTCAATGTTATGCCATGGGGAAAATTTAACCAATGAACAAACTGAGACATTTCATCAAGCATAATATCATTTATTAATAGGGGGAATATGATATTAATAAAGAACAAGTCAATAGCAGGCCTCCAATTGCTCCAAAAGCCCAAGTGAGAGAGGGTAGGGTCTTTTATACCTGTGTGTATTCCTTTTAATTGACCTGATAGAACATCATTGGGATCTCCTCTGGCAATTCCTATTGGTGGATGCTTTAATGAGGAGGTAAGTTGAGTTTTGGGGTCACCAGATAATGATAATGGATAGAGCACTGATTCTAGAATCAGGAAAACTCATTTTCATAACTACAAATCCAGCCTCAGACTTAACTGTGTGACCCTGAGAGAGTCACTTAACTCTGTTTTCCTCATCTGTAAAATGAGCCAGAGTAAAATATGGCAAAACACTCCAGGATCCTTGCTAAGAAAATTCCAAATGGGGTCAAGAAGACACTACTAAAACCACTAACAAAAAACAAGCTAAGAGTTCTCAGCTCCTTCATATAAGATAGGGAGAAGACTGTGAACAGGCCTTCAAAAGATCACTCTCCTTTTTGACTCCAAAGGAATATAAACTGTGAGAAAAACAGAAGCCCTCTCATTTAGGTTTTCTCTGACTAGTTCTATCTTTGTAGATCAGGTCATCCCAAACTTGAATGAAGGAATAAGAATAAAGTTCATACTCCCTGGGAAAGGGTCTAACTCAAACTGCCTTCAGTTTATAGAGTAACTAGAAGGATGGGTCCTATTTGGGTGGAGTCCAGCAAAATTAGTTAATTTGCAGATAGATGCCTTTGGGGTAAGGAGTAATCAAGTTGTTCAGACACACCTTTCAGTGACTACAGAGTTTTTTCAGGAATGGGGTCTTGGAAAAAAAAGCCAAAAGGGAAAAGTATGAATCACAAATTAATAGCTGGTTATTACTATAAAAGTATAATATTAATTTCTTTCAGTTGTTACACAAGATATGTAAACTATGTAAAACATCAAATGAATATAGGCAGGACCAGGTAGTAGCATGATCATCATGACATTTTCCCCTCACATCATTCATTCATTCATTTATGAAGTAATTAATAATATAATGCACTGTGCTAGATTCTGGAGGATATATTAAGCCCTCACAGAGTTTACAATCAAATAGGAGGATAAGATATGCATACAGTAAATTAATCGCATTTTGATATTTGAAAAGATTAATAAGGTCCATGCTTTATTTGTTTCATGAATTACCATGGCTAAAAAATAAAATTTCTATTACATTGTAATCAGGAAAAGATGGCCTTAATATTTTTACTTTTCTTAATTTATGAGATATTTCTCTTCTGATATATGGTCAATTTCTGTTAAGATGTCGTGTATAGCTGAGTAATAATGCATGCTTCTTTCTATTCAGATTTAATAATTTACAGAGATTCATAATTTCTAACTTTTCTAAAAGTCTGTTCAGTTTATAAACTTCTTTCTTATCCATCTTTTTGCTAGATTTGTCTACATATAACAGAGGAACAGTGAAGTCTCTTTATAATATAATTTTACTGGTGATTTTTCCTTATAACTTATTTAGTTTTTCTTAAAGTAATTGGATGCTATGCTATTTGGTGTATGTGTTAAACATACATTATTATTATGCTAAACATTAATTATCTATTTGTCCAAGGAGATAGAGTGGAGGTCTTGGAGTCACAAAGACCTGGGTTTAAATATAACCTCAAATATTTACTAGCTGTGAGTCATTGGGCATGGTGATTAGCCCTGTTTGCCTCAGTTTTCTCATCTGTAAGAAGAGATGGAGAAGGAAATAATAAACAACTCCAGAATCTCTATTAGGAAAATCCCAAGTAAAACTCATGAAGAGTTGGGCACTACTGAAAAGCCTCAGCAATATTTCTGCTTCTACTTTTACCTTGACTAGAGTCCGTGATATCTATTCCTGATTTTTTTTAGTTTAGTTGAAGCATAATAAATTTTACTCCAGCACTTTAGCTCTGTGTGAAACTTTATGTTTCAAATGTGCTCTATAACAATATTATTGGATTTGACTCCCATTTGGCTATATTTTTCCATTTAATAGGTGAGTTCATCTCATTCATATTTACAGTTGAATCATTAATTATATATTTTCCTCCAAACTATTCTCATACCTTTTTCTCTCTTTGTTCCCCTACCTCTCCTTTGTTTACAAAGAAGAGGAGTTTGTTGAGGAGTATATTTTGCATCAGTATTCTGTGCTTGATGAAATCTACTTCTACTTTGTTGTATCTCTTCTCTCCCCATCTTCAAGTCTCCAATCACAGATTCTTACTTTCCTTTCTTTTAAAATTCTGTTCACCATCAACAGAAGTTAGAACTTGTTTGTATAGTAGTCTACTAACTGAATACCCATGTTTTGAGATAGCAAATTCCCCAGTCTTTTTTCTTTCTTCCCTTCCTTTTCCTCTACTTTTTCTTTCTTCTTTTAAGATTATTAAAATATAACAAAATCATTCCACTTTATTTTAAGTCAAAATCTGACCCTTGATTACATTAGAGTTCAGAGGAGACCCCTATCATTTCCTTTTATTAGAACATGAACATTCTATCCTTATAAAGCCTTTTTCCAATTGCTTTCTTATGTTTGTCATGACCTTTGTCTTTGTATTTCAAAATTTCTTCTTTTTTTTCATCAGGAACATTTTGAGGTCCTCTATTTCATGAAAGGTCCATTTCCTCTTATTGTATGATTATATTTAATTTGCTATTTAAGTTATTCTTAGTTGTAAATCTAAAACTTTTGTCTTTTGAAATGTTGTATTCCATGTATTCCATGCTCTCCACTCCTCTGTTTTTGCTATTATCTGCTATGATCTTGGCTGTGGCTCCAGGTTCTTTGTATTATTTCTGTCTGGTTCTTTGAAATGTTTTTCTCTTTGTACTTTTGCTATGATATTCCAGGAGCTTTCATTTTGAAATTTCTTCTGGAAGTAACTAGTGGATTCCTTTTATTTTTATTTTGTCCTCTGGTTCTAATTCATCTGGGAAGTTTTCCTTTATAAATTCTTGTAATACAATATCCTACCTCTTTTTGGGGTCATAGATTTCAGGTATTCCAATAATTCCAATTTCTTTTTCTCCTTGAATTGAGTTACAGTTGTGATTGGAGCTCTACCTAACAGGGTAGTGGGGATCACTACCCCAAATTGGATAAGTTAGTTTTTTTTTTTCCCTGAAAGGGCAACCAAAGTGAGCCCAGGATTTGATTGGCCTGGAGTGTGAGGCTTAAACTACTAAGCAACCCCTGGTCACAATGACATGTCTTCCTGGTGACTTAAGGTCATTAAAAAACCTACCCCCATGGAGTATGGTCCCTTCAGATTTGGTTGGACATCTCAGAACTCTGTGAGTTACTATACTCTGCTTGCTAACTGGATATTTCCGCATGAAAGCTTTAAATTAATTTGTATTTTAAACTAGATTATCTCCCTTATTCTTTCAAGCTTTAAGCTTTTAACTTTCTAGCTTCTAATGATCATTGAGATTTATTGTAATAGTAAAAGTAGGCACATATGAGGAAGTTAACTTGGAAAAAATTATGTAAAAGAATTTAATTGTGATTAGTACATTCAAAGCAGTACCATGGAAAGATATTTATTTTTAAGTTGAAATAACCTTATATTCTCTATCCATGTCACATCTCTCTTTTCTATGTAAGAAATAATCCTATTGCTATCATTTGCAGAGTACTTTTTTAAGTATCCTTTTTGAGAGATGGGAATATTCAATCATTATGGATTATTGTAATAAATACTTAATTGTTCATTCATAATTATTTACTATGTTAACTTATATGTCTTATGCAGTGCCTATTAATCTCCATGTCTCTATTATTAATAATGCTAAATTTAAATAGTTCATATAATGAAGGTTATGTCAGTTCAGAAACACAAGGTCATATTATTATAAATGGGGAATTATTTTAAGTGTGATTGTAGTAATTATTAATATGAAATAACCTTCCTATAATGCTAAATCATATTCTTTTAAAATATAGTGAAATTTTACATATGTGTATATAGGTATACACACATATGCATATATATACACACATATGAAATGAGTTCAACAATTTTTTTCCTTATGTAAAGATATCCTCTAAGACTTTGTTCATATAGATGAACCCTGACCTGAAACACTATTTCCTAAAATAGCTTTAGATTACAATATTTGAATTTTCCTTAAAATGGAAAATATAACTTTTATCTGTTATGGTTATTCTTTTTTTTTTTGCAAGGCAATGGTGTTAAATAATTTTCCTGAGATCACACCATTAGATAAAATGTCTGAGGTTAAATTTGAACTCAGGTTTCCCTGGATCCAGGACAGGTACTCTATCCAGTTATGGTACTTCTTTGGGCTAGTAGTGCTCAAAAAAAATTTAGTTCATTGTTTGCAAAATGCTAAGAGAAAGGAGATAGAAAAATTACATCAAAAATTTAAAGAATCTATATGGAAAAGGATCTTTAAAAGGAATGAAAGAAAAATCAATCAATTAGCATTTATCAAGGACCTAATGAGTGTCAGAAATTCTGCTAGGCACTGAGAATACAAAGACACAAATGAAACCACCTTTACCTTCACCACCCCACTTTGGAGTAGTAATCCCCACTACTCTTTTAGGTTGAACTCCAATCACAACTGGAACTCAGTTCAAGGTGAAAAAAAAATAAGAATTATTGGAATACCTGAAATCCCTGACCCCTAAAAGGGGTTACACAGAAACAAAAATAAATTATATATTAAATAAAGAGAAAATTATTTGACAGGATGGGGGGGGCATTATCAGAAACATTTTCCTATAGAATGTGTCAGGGCCTTGAAAGAAGCAGGAATTCTAAGAGGCAACACTGAAAAGGGAGCATAAGCCAGGTGTTCAAGATAGGCAAGGTGATGGGAGATGGAATGTCATGTACAAGGAACAATAAGTGGTCCAGTTTGACTGGACCATGGAGTGAGTGAAGGTGAATAACGTATTTTAAGGTCATAATGCTATTTGTAACAAGGTTGTCAAGGGCTTTAAATGTTAAAAGAGGAGATTCCATTTGAAGCTAGAGTTGCTTTAGGAAAAATAACTTTGATAACTGATGAGAATGAAGAGATTAGCAGTCCCTAAAAATATATATTCTCAACATTTTGCAAGTATACAATCTAGGTAAATAACCTAGAATGGTTCAGTTTTCTAAGAACAGTCCCAAGTAAAGTCTGAAAGCCCTAGTATAATTGAATGTGATTAAAAAGCCTTCCTTTCTTCATTTTAACTTTTATGTCACAACCACTTTTTCTTAGAATTCACTTTAAGATCAATTATTCCACAAAAGCAATTTCTTATTAATTAGAATAAGAATACATTTCTAGGAAGACTCTTCTCTGTCCTTTGTTCAGGAAGGAGGGAAAAGTATTTCTTTGAAAGGAATAAGCATAAATAAAACCATCCTTTCTTGCATATTAATTAATATAAAGTATTTTAGCAAACCAAAATGTACAGTTATTCAATAGTCAGCATACTGGTAGTATGTGAACTTATTTGGCACAGTTTATATACATCTGTACATAGTCTAACACATTCATCCCTTCTTTGAGATTTGCAACATTCTTTTCTTACAACAGCTTAAATTTAGGTAGTTAACTAACAGTTTTATCCCATTTTATAAATGAGGAAACTGAGCCTCAGAGAGGTTAGGTACCTTGCCCATGTGTGTAAGTATCAAAGTTAAGACATGAACTCAGGTTTTCTTAGATAATAGCTCTCACAATAACATTATACTAATGTGCTATAGCCAGCTTGAACCAGTGCATCAATTATTCAATTTTCAGTGTGAACATTCACACTCTGGAAATCAGCAAATGCTACAAATCAGACCTTGATTTAATATTTTGCTGATTATCCCCACATAAAAAACAGAGAGAAAGTATTAATAAGGTAAACTTAAAAGTATATCATGAGTACATTTTTTTCAGCTATTTACCAGCATACCCCTAGACTGTTTTTATATTTAATGCTTGATATTTAGCAAAGCACTGCTCTTACAACAACCGGAGGCAAGTAGTTGAAGTATTATTATCCCTATTTTAACTGAGAAGAAAAACTGAGTCTGAGAGATGAAAGTGATCTATCACCCACAGTCCCATGGAACCCTGTGGCAGAGCTTAAGCTCAAAGGTAAGTGTCCTGATACTAATTTCAGTGTATTGTGTTATACACATCTATAATAGGCAATGTTGGTTGAAAAATAGTTGTAGCTTTTCAGAAATAAATTTCTCTATATTTAAATTGTACTTTATTCTCCCAAAAGACATCATGGAGAAGAACAACAATAAAAGTAAAACTTTTTTCCCAGTATAAATTTTACTGAAAAACACAATCATATGACTGAATCCATACTTTTAGATAGTAGTAAGTGTTCTGACCAGGGAGGATAGCTCTGTTATCTCTTCAGTGAGATTTACAATTATAAATTGAGTCCCTTAAGAATATTTTTGTTTTTCTTTTTTTAAAAGACGAAATTAATTAGTATAACAGAAACAAACTCTATTTCTAAGACATTTTAAAGAAGAAAAATATGTAGGAAATGATAATATGCTTATAATAATTATACATTTAAAGTCTACTGGAAATAATAGCATATATAATCTTTCAGTAGTCACTTACCTTGTGAAGTGGGTAAAAGGAAACATCAGGGTCCTCCTCTTGATTCAAGTATCTTTTCTCTTAACCCCCACATGTCACCTATTAAGAAAAGAATCTGGATTAACACTTCCTTCTTAAAATGCAAATATACCCATTAGAGGTGTCTGTGACATAGAATTTTAATCATTCACACCTCATTGTATATAACTGCTCCTAATACTTTGTTAGTAGTTTTTGCTGTTGTTTTTGTTGTTATTTTTTAAGGTTTTTAAGAGATTCCTAAGGAAGCTTTAAAATTCCTTTCTTAGGTTTTTTTTTCTTTTAATTCCCCTTCTACCCCAATCCAGGTTGTGATTGCCAGGTGAGAGATGGAGTCATATTTATTTTGCTCCCTTAGTTCATTCACAATCCAGGCTAAGGTTATCGAGTACAGTTTTCCTATCTACCCCACTCAGCTTCTTGAAACCTCTTTTCATGAGGGTCCTTGATATTTCAGCCTTTTTCAGAGTTAGTGAGTGATAGTTTGATGGTTTGTTTTCTTCTGTCTGTGTTATTCCCTATGCTCTCTGCCATTCTCTTTTGGAGCAACAGCTCTAGCATTTTTCAAAACTTCAAACATTATCCTAGGAGAGTTAGCCTCTATACAACACCTCATCTGTTAACTAAGTGCTATGGTGGGGGTAGCATTCTCTCTCTACATGCAGAAATGGCCAGTGCCTACAAATAAAATGGCATTATAGCCAATTAATTAATAAACATTTAATAAATACCTCTCATTTTATAGGCGTGGTGCTAAGTTTGGGTGCCTGCAAATGGCAGTCCTTATTCTCAAGGAATGTTTTGTCTACTGAGGGAGAGAACATGCAGACAACTATTTACAAATAAGATTTTTAAAAAAGGATAAATTAGAAATAATCAGTAGAAGGATGGCATTAGAATAAATGGAATTTGAGAGGCTTCCAATAGAAGATGGGTTCTTTTTAGGTTGTTTTTTTTTTGCAAGACAATGGGGTTAAGTGGCTTGCCCAAGACCACACAGCTAGGTAATTATTAAGTATCTGAGGCCGGATTTGAACCCAGGTACTCCTGACTCCAAGGCTAGTGCTTTATCTACTGCACCACCTAGCCACCTGAAGATGGGTTTTGTTTTTTTTTTTTTAGCTAGGATATAAAAGAAACCAGAGAAGCCAGGAGGCAGAATGAGAAAGGAGAGAATCCCAGGGGTACGGGATAACTTCAATGATTTGGGATTAGGATATAGACTCATTCTTCTACCTCTTTTAAGAAGTCTCTGAGAGGTGGTCTGAGATTCCCTTAGACATATGGTCAAATTGATAGAATTCTACTGGGGAGAAAATATAAAAAAATCTTGATGTCAGGTTTGTTTTTGTTTATTTGTTTTGTCATTGGAATCTGACATTACAAATCCAAAAACTGACTATCCAGCCAGTAGTCCAATGCTTCTTGACATTAGGTATTCTCATGAAAATATAATACTTCTTAAGAATAAATTTCTTTCTTTATTTTTTCCAACTACATGCAAAGATAGTTTCAACAATCATTTTTTGTAAGGTTTTGAGTTTCATCCCTCCTTCATCCCTCTTTCTCCTCCTCTTGAATCTAATATAGTTTATACATGTAAAATTATGTTAAATATCTTTCCATGGTAATCTTTTTGTGAAAGAAGAATCAGAACAAAAAGAAAAACCCATGAGAGGGAAAAAAACAGAAATAAATTTTAAAAATTGAGAATAATAAACTTTGATCTGTATTCAGACTCCACAGTTCCATCTCTGAACATAGATGGTATTTCCCATCACAAGTCCTTTAGAATTGTCTTTGATTATTGTAGTGCTGAGATGAGGAGGTCCATCATAGTTGATCATTACACAATGTTGCTATTAATATGTACAATGCTCTGATTCTGCTCACTTCACTCAGCATCAGTTTTCAGACTTTTCTGAAGTCTCACCCCTCATGATTTCTTACAGAACAATAGCTATAAATATTTTTATATTCCTACTTTTTCCATTCCTGTTTCTTTATTCCTTTTCCTATTTCTTTGATCTCTTTTAGGTATAGGCCTAGCAACTATAGAGCTTGGTCAAAAGATATGAATTGTCAAATAACTTTTTGGTATATAATTCCAAATTATTTTCCAGAATGGTTGTACTTTTTAATAGGTCCATCAAAAAATGCAACAGTGTGCTTGTTTTCATACCATCCTTTCAAAATTTATCATTTTCCTCTTTTGTCCTCTTTGTCACTCTGATTTTTGAGTTGTAATCTCAGAATTCTTTAATTCTCATTTCTCTAATTAGTAGTGATTTGGAATAGTTTCCCTATGTCCAGTCGGTTATTAGACATTTATTAATCATCTACTATGTGCTAGCCAGGGAAGCTAGTTAGGTAGCATAGTAGATAGAGTACTGGGCCTAGAGTCAGGAACTCCTCTCCCTGAGTTCATTTCTGACCCCAGAAAGCTACTAGCTGTGTGACCCTCACAACATCTCAAATATGCAGATGATACCACTCTGATGACAGAAAGCAAAGAAGAATTAAGAAACCTCTTCATGAGGCCAAAAGAGGAGGGTGTAAAGGTTGACTTAACATCTTAAAAAACTAAGATCATGGACACTGGTTCTATCATTTCCTGCAAATAGAGGGAGAAGAAATGAAAGCAGCATAAGATTTTATATTCTAATGCTCAAAGATCCCTGCAGACAGTAACTGTAAGCATGAAATTAAGACACTTGCTCCTTGGTAGGAAAGCTATAGTCAATCTGGACAACTTGCTAAAAAGCAGAAATACCACCTTACTGACAAAAGGCCCATGTAATCAAAGACATGGTTTTCCCAAAAGTAATATGTATGATTGTGGGAGGAGGACTATGTAAAGCTGAGCACTATAGAACTGACATTTGCAAATTATACTGGAAAAGACTTATCTTTTGTATTGAGAGTCTCATGGACAATAAGGAGATCAAATCAGACAATACTTAAAGAAATTAATTCTGACTATTCATTGGAAGGTCAAATACTGACTCAATCTTAAATACTTAAACCACATAATGAGAAGACAAGATTCTTTGGAAACGACCTTCATGTTGGGAAAGGTTAAAGGTAAAAGGAAAAAGGGATGGTAGAGGATGAAATAGTTTCATGGAAGTAACAAATATGAATTTGGAAGACTTCAGGAGATAGTGGAGGATAGACAGGTCTGGCATAATATAGTCCATGAGGTCATTTAAGGTCAGATATGAGTGAACAAATGAACAACAACAAATGTGAGATCCAAAGAAAGGTAAAAAACAGTCCCTGTCCTTAAGTAATTAACAATTTAATAGTAAAAGACATCACATAAAAAGAAATTAAAAAAAGAATGAGGGAGGAAGAATAGCTGACGTTTCAGCTAGGGAGAAAATTATGAGGCTTCCATCCTAGGCCACATCCTTAAATAGAGTTTAGGAGGAGTTCATTAAGATATCTACCCTTTACCCTCTCCAAAGAGAGGAGGCCCAGGGTAAGAGATAATAAGATGTGATTTTTGAATCTGCTTTCATAGGATAATGAGTTTCTGGAAAGAACATATTGAAGTCTAGGTAAACAGTCAGATACAAAGTGCTATGTATAGATAATTGCCTTGTAAACATCCTTAAACCATTTATCAATTGGAGACCAGTTCTTATTCATATACATTTGAAACAGCACCTTATATATTGTGGTAATGAGACTTTTATCATAGAATCTTGCTAGAACATTTTCCCCCAGTTATTTGTTTCTCTTCACTGGATTTCTTTCTGCAAAAAAGTTTTTTGTTTTGTGTAAGCAGAATAATTCATATTATCTTCTAGAACTACATTTATCAGTATTTTTTTAATTCAGTGACCCAAGGTTAGAGTTAAAAATCATGGAACTGAATAGATTGCCTGGCTACTTCTCTCCATTCTTGGTTTCTCTCTGTAGTTTCATACTCAGCCAGTCTTTCTGCTTTCCAAGTTTTATAGCATATCCAAAGTTAAACTTCTTGAGTTATAATGATGAGGCAAACACTACATGAAAAAGATTCATTGAGGTGTGGAGTTTGGAGAGATTTTTATGTGCTCCTCTCATCTCACCTATTTTCATGATGAGACATAACTTATTGGATTCCTTTCCTGAAGAACTTGGGAACATTTATTTGGGTCAAGTTGAAAATCCTAGAAACGTCCAAACATATCAATGCTGCAATGTTTATTTATTCTTTTTACTGATGTCTACTATCCTCTCTGAAAATTACAAAGAAGTTAAAATATATCCATAATTTATTTATGCCACAGTAGGGTATCCTATTAGTGACTACAGGGGACACACTTAAAATTTGATTACAGAATGTCTTCTTTATAACAGTTATCTGGATCCCTGGTCAACAACAGCTGAATAACATAATCCCTTTGACCTTCACAAAAAGCCAGGGTAGCTTGTGTTCTTGGACACTTCTTGGTTCTTTTCTTTTCCTAAACTTAATAACTGTCAATGAAAACATACTTCTGAAATATAAAATAGGGGTGACTAGGTGGTGCAGTGGATAGCACACTGGCCCTGGAGTCAGGAATATCTGAGTTCAAATCCGGCCTCAGACACTTAATGATTACCTAGCTGTGTGACCTTGGGCAAGCCACTTAACCCCATTGCCTTTCAGAAACCTACATAAATATATATATATATAAATATATATATATATATACACACACACATATATATATATATATAAAATGATCTTTAGTCTGAAGCATCACTTTTATATTTATTTCTACAATAATGATGGTAAATTGATGGAAAAGGAGGGAAAGGGAACTAAGAATCAGTTTTATAACATGTGCAAAACACCATGTTTAAAGTCTTGGTATGTAAAACAAAATTAAAAAAAATAATCTCTACTTGAAGTAGAGATTCTAAAATAGGATATAAAGATATACAAATGTAAAGTTATCTTTCTCAGAAGCACTTCCCAACATGTATGCTGGGTTCCTAAGAGTACAAAAGAAACAAAACCAGAAAGAACAAAGAAACAAAAGAGTAATAAAAGAAAATGGAGATGCCAAAAGAACTCCATTGTATGTAGCATCCTGTGCACTTCCCCCAAAATCACAAGGAAGATCCCTCAGGCAATGGATAGAAGGTTTCAGTATCTTGATAGGCTTATATATTAAGCAATGAAACATTTTCATGGAATTGGGTTACAATTATTCACAAGTATGCTCAGCATCAGCAAGGAGAGTGGACACACAGGCCACAAACTGAAAGACAAATACATAGAGAACACTTGAAGTGCGAAAGTATGACCAAGGTCATATTTATCAAATAGAGACAATTCTAACCTCCAATGCTGCAGGATTGCTGATACCTTTACACTGCTTTCCTGACTCGCACCAAATCCTCAGTTGAATTCTTTGATAATATCAGTATACTTTTCTTTTTCAAAAACTTCATTTATTTATTTATGTATTTGTTTGTTTGTTTATTTATTTATTTTTAGTTTTTGCAAGGCAATGGGGTTAAGTGACTCCAGGGCCAGTGCTCTATCCACTGCACCACCTAGCTGCCCCATAAAAATTTTATTTATTTAAGGCACTGGGGTTAAGTGACTTGCCCAAGGTCACACAAGGCAATTATTAAGTATCTGAGGTCAGATTTGAACTCAGGTCCTCCCGATTCCAGGGCCAGTGCACTATCCATTGCTCCACTTACCTGACCCATTAGTATACTTTTTCAACAAGTTTGTTTAAAAGAGCAGGAAGTTTACCCTAGAACTAAGAGAAAGTCTCCTTTCTCCTTCCTCAGAAACTCAACTGGGATGCTTCTTCCCAAGGAGGTTCTGAAACCCAACTCTGTGGAACAAAAAGCCTAACCTTTTCTTCTGACAACCCTTTGTGGTTCAAAGTTGGTTCAATTCAGTCAGAGATTGTACCATAACCTAAAGAGATTGTCCAAGATACTTCCCAAATGTTCACCTCTGAAGACTCAGCTACAAATCATATACTGCTTATTTATCTATTATCCAGCTCTAGGCTAAAGGATTCCCCCCCCACCACTTATGTTTCTTTTATTTGTCTATGTAAATGAGTGGTTGGAGGAAACGTACATTAGAGATCAATGCTAACTGGTCAGTCGCATTCTTGTTTTCTTTCCTATTAAAATATGACCACTCAATTTCTGAAAGGACTTTCTGTCCTACATCGTTACAAATTGCACATGAGGCAAATCAGACCTGTTAGCCATGAAGCAGTAAAGAAGGATATAATATATGAAAGATACTATCAATATAGACTTGGCACAACTTTGGCAATTGTTTTGGAGGTGGAGGAAAAACAAGGATTTGTCAGAGCTCTCCATAATCCATTCCAAATACCTTTAAATAATGATGATAACCAAATTCTACAAAAAGACTAATTTTCCAGCTTAAGAGAACTTGGAAATTCTATTAGAAGGCTTTGTAGCACTGGGTGAGTGGAACAAACAGGATCTAGCTATCCAGAAACAGTCTGCGGAGTGCCTGGGTCCTAGGGGGCACTTGGGTCCATGGCAATGGTGGCAGTTTCCAGACCTCTCAACACAGGGATTGACAGGGGCAATTGGGAAGCTAGCAGGAAAACTGAAACATCAGAGTGAGAGAGGAGTCCAGTCCAATGCAGGTCTCAGTGTAGACCTGGTCCCAGGAGCAGGGTGCTACCTGGCAGGGAGTCATCCAGTTGCTGCTTTCAGAGCCCTGAGCCCACAGGTAATAAAGGGGTTGGAGGAGATTGCAGAGGTCTCTTTGCTATCCCTGAGGTATGCTTTGTATATACTCAGATCTGAGTTCCAATCTGGGGCCCTAGTCTCTACTTGACAGTCTTAGAGGCACAATACAGCTTGATGCCTACAGTGGAGGCAGGATCCTCCTCATAGTTCCAGGTTAGAAAAGCATGCTTGTGGTCACTCACAGACCAGAGCACAGGTCAAGAGATCCTACAGAGCCTCTCCTAAGACCTTGGAGGAACTTGCAGGTCCCTGGCAGGATGACCCTGAAAATAGCTGCAAAAACCCTCAAGTGCTTGGGACGATGCGCTGTCCACCCTAAAAGCAGAGCCCCACCTTAAAAAAAAGTTAAAATCAAGTCATAAGCTGGGGAAATGAGCAAACAATAGAACGAAAAAAAAACTAATCATAGGCAATACTTTGGTCCATGGAGAGTCAAAACTCAGAAGATAACAAAGTCAAAGCTTCTATATCCAAAGCCTCTAAGAAAAAATAGGAATTGGTCTCAGGCTATGGGAGAGCTCCAAAAAGATTTTGAAAATCAAGTAAGGGAAATAGAAGAAAAATTGGAAAGCAAAATGAGAGCAATGCAGGAAAATCAAATAAACCAAATCAGCAACTTGGTGAAAGAATTACAAAAAATACTGAAGAAAATAACATCTTAAAAATCAGTTTGGATCAAATGGATAAAGCAATCCAAAAGGTGAATGAGGAGAGGAATGCTTTTAAAAAGCAGAATTGACCAGATGGAAAACGAGATAAGAAAGCTCTCTGAAGAAAATAACTCCTTCAAACATATAATGGAGCTAAGGGAAATGGATGACTTTGTAGAAATCAAGAAACAACAAAACCAAACCAAAAAGAATGAAAAACTAGATGAAAAATTGAAATATCTCATTGGAAAAAACATCTGATCTGAAAACAGATCCAGAAGAGACAATTTAAAAATTATGGGACCACCTGAAAGTCATGACTTTGCATTTCAAGAAACTCTCCAGGAAAACTGCCTGGATATTCTAGAAGCAGAGGGTAAAATAGAAATTGAAAGAATCCACTGATCACCTCCTGAAAGAGATCCCCAAAAGAAAATGACTAGGAATATTATAGTCAAATTCCAGAAGTCCCAAGTGAAGGAGAAAATAATACAAGCATCCAGAGAGAGAAACATTTCAAATATCAGGGAGCTATAGTCAGGGTTACACAGAATTTAGCAGTGTCTACATTAAGGGATCAGAGGGGTTGGAATATGATATTCCAGAAGACAAAAGAACTTGGATTACAACGAAGAATCAACTACCCAGCAAAACTGAACATCTTCTTTCAAAGGCAAATATGGATATTCAGTGAAATAAGTGACTTTCAAACTTTCCTGATGAAACAATCAGAGCCAAAAAGAAAGTTTGAGCTTCAAATATAGGACTCAGGTGAAACACAGAGAGGGTAGATGGGAAGGGCAAATTATGAGAAATTTAATGATGTTGAATTACATATATTCCTGCATGGAAAGATGATATTGATAACTCACATGAACCTTCTCATTTATTAGGGTAATTAGAAGGAGCATATGTAGATAAGGCACAGGAGGGAGTTGAATTTGAAGGTATAATATATTTAAAAGATGGAGTTAATGGGGGAAAAAGGAATGTATTGAAAGAGAAAAGAGAGGAAGAATGGGGTAAGTTATTTCATGTAAAAGAATCAAGAAAAAGCTTTTGTGGTAGAGTGGAAGAGGAGGGGGGCAGTGAATGAGCCATACTCTTAAAAGAAGTGATTCAGAGAGGGAATAACATATACACTCAATTGGGTATAGAAATCTATCTTATCCTAGAGGAAAATAGGAGAAGAAAGGCATGAGAGAAAGGGCATGGGAGAGGGGAGAGGAAGTTTAGGTGATAGAAAAGAGGGAGAGGATAGTCTGATGCAACATACTTTTTAAACATTTTTTACCTTTTTTTTTTGCAAGGCAATGGGGTTAAATGACTTGCCCAAGGTCACATAGCTAGGTAATTACTAATTGTCTGAAGTTGGATTTGAACTCAGGTCTTCCTGACTCCAGGGCTGGTGCTATATCTAGTGTGCTACCTAGCTGCCCCTCTAGAACCTTTTAAAGGTTGAAATCACCATCAAAGAAAGTCAAGAGATTATTAGAAGTTCCTTATTTGGCAGACAAAGGTCCAGAATATATCCAAATTATGAAACATTTCATCACTACTCACTGCTGGATTAGACCATTGTACTAGACTTGTGAGCTATTTCCTGAATCTTTCCTCTCTTTTAGTTTTCTATATAGAGTCTATCTAAATAAAACTATTATTTTTCCTATCTTTATTCAAATGTTGTCTTAAATGCTTACATCAAAAGAAAGATCAGATCAATGAATTGAAAATGCAATTTAAAAAATTCAGAAAAAAGGTCAAATTAAAAATCTCTAATTTAATATCCAACTGGAAATCCTTAGCATTAAAGGTAATATTAAAAAAGTTAAATGTAAGAATTAATAAACAAATTAATAAACAAAACTAGAAGCTGTTTTGTTAGAAAAACAATAACAAAATAGGTAAAATTATTTTGTTGGTTAATATGGTTTTTAAAGCAAGAGAAGGAAACCAAACTCTAGTAACAAAAAAATGAAAAAGTGAGTACACCATTAATAAATATGAAACTAAAACAATTATTGGAGTTATTTTACCTAATTATGCACCAATAAATTTAACAATTTGAGTGAAATGTATTTATATAAAAATATAAATTGCCTAGATTAATAAAAGAGGAAACAGAAATAGAAAAAGAAATTGAACAGTCATAAATGAGTTTTCTAAGAAAGAATGTACAAGTGAATCTACCATTAAACATTTAAAAAAGTTAAAGATCAACTAATTCCAAAATTGAATAGTAGGCAAAGAAAGAGTTCTGACAAACTCCTTTGATGGGACAAATATGGTGCTGATACTGAAGAAAAGGTAAAACAGAGAAAGAAAATTATAGACTAGTTTCATTAATAATTATTGATTCAAAAATCCTAAATAAAAGCTAGCCAGGAGACCAAAGCAATATATTGTAAAGATTACAAATTGTGAGCAAGTGGGTTTTATTTATTTATTTACTTGAGAAGGATTTAAGTATTTTAATGTAATTTACAGCATCATAGAATTTTAATAAGGGAAATATAATTATTCTCTTTACTGAAGTTTCCCCTTTCTCCATTCTTTCTTCAGCCGATGTGGCTCTGTAAACACTTGAATGTCAACCTCATTACACTGCAGAACTTAATGTGGAATGAATTTTCAGAACTAGCTGCTAAATCATTTCAGATCTATGAAACAAACAAGGTATGAATTTTTTGCTTTTCCTCATCCCAGGCTTTCTCTGCTTGGCATAGGGTGGTACTGCTGTTAAAATGTTAGTTTATAGACAAACTAGTCTTAATTTCTGTTTGGCTCAAATGAAGGAAAATCACTTTCTTCAGGGTATGATATATCAGAGAGGTGATGCCATGATAGGCACATGAATTGGATTTGAGTGAGGGGGTGCTAGGTCACTAGCCTCACTTTCTACTCCAGAGTTATCTGGGTCATGGTCAGATATGGATCAGGATGCCTGGAGATGTCCCTGGATTCAAAGCAATCAGAGTTAAGTGACTTACTCAAGGTAAATCTAATAAATGGCCAATGTCTGAGGCAGGATTTGAACTCCCATCCTCTTGACTTCTAGGCCACCTAGCTTCCCAACTGTGCATGACACCTTTATATAAATTGACCATATACTTAGTGGAATTTAAAAATCTCATAAATAAATACAGAAGTGAAGAAATTTATTATATTTTACAAATTATAATATATTAAAATTGTAATCAATAAAAGGTCCTTGAAGAAAGGATTCAAACTTAAATGTAGATTAAATCATTGCTATGTCAAAGAACAAATCATAGAAATAATGGATAACTTCTTCAAAGAAAATGACATCATTAGATAATGTACCAAAACATTTTAAACACTGTCAAAGTAATCCTTGGCAGATGCCAAGGCAGATGCCTAGGGTAGGGGGGTGGAGATTTTCTAATTTTTTTTTAACCAATAAAAGAAAGGATAAATTATAACTCAATGAATTGAGTACACAATTGAAAAAGCTATTATAACACTAAATCTCAAAACTCCAACTAAACACAAAAAACAGAAATTCTGAAATTCAAATAAGTGGTAAACAAAATTGAATTAGAAGGGGGGAATTATTAACATGAATGATTGTGATAAAAAAAAAGAAAAAGTACATCAATGAAACTTAAAAATATATAGAAGACAGGGAAACTTCATTTAGAAGGGGACACAGACAAGAAGTGCAGCGCAGTGTTTGTAAAACCAGACTGAATTTGATGCATATTTAAACAAGTCCATGCCTTCATATACAATTTTTTTCTTTTTGCTACATGTTTATGTTTGTTGATGACTGTCACTTTATGGTTTAAAAAAATTTAGAAATATTGTCAATGGTTTGCTGTTGCTCTTGCAGTCAAAAAAACTACTGCTCAGCCTTACATCAGACTCAAATCTAGATTTCCAATGAAACATGATGCTTTGACACTAGTCTATTGGGGTCAATTGGAGTTACTCTAGACCCTTCAGAGTGACTTGCAGTATTGGGGTGTTCTTTCTCCATAACCAATGACTCAAGCCCCCACTGACTTGTATTAATGACATTGTTCAACAACCTAACAACAATTAGCTTTTACAAAAAGGATATTTGCTTCAAACTATAGCAAGAACATTTTTCTTAAAGAAATACTTTTCTCTACATTCCTCAATTCATTGCAAGTAGGTTAAAACTTAGTTCAATTTCTATATATCATTGGTCTCATTAAACCCATGTTCAGATGTAGCATGGCAACCAAGTGAGTTTTTCTGTTGGTCTGGGTTTTCACTCTCAGATTGAATTTATTCAGGAAGTGCAAGGGACATTGTTGCTGTTTTAACTAAAAATTCCAGTCTAGGTTCTGACTCCTAGCTTCCTGCAGTTTTTTCCCAAGTCTTAACTCAAGTGCCTCCTACCTGAAACTTTCTTTGATACCCTGTTCTACCCTCTTCTCCCCTCTCCCCCCCTCCATTTTTGAGGCTCCTTTCCTCCTCAAAATACCTGATAGTAATTTAACTATGTACAGGTTGTATTCTTTTTTTAAAAATTTTTTTAATTTCAAGTTGTATTCTTATAATAAACTGTAAGTTCTATGAGGGCCTGGAGTTTCATTTTGTGATTTTGTGAACTATCTTGCTCAGTGTCTTACAACTAGTAAACACAATAAATTTATGTTTAAGGAAATGAAATAATGCTCATTAGACTCATTAATTCTACTTCTAGTGGCAACATGAGCTGTTACTCTATATTGGCCATTGCAATGCAGAAGATGCATTTATATATTTTTATATATGTAAATAATCTGTAGCAGAAAAGTAGTGAGCAGTTTTCATAGATTTGGCATACAATGCTGCTACATGGTATATACATTTACCAGATTACTCACAAACATCAAGATTATTTTGACAAAAATGATAGGGAAATTCAGAACTGCTAACTGAAAAAATGAGAACTCCACAGAATTTATCAACAGGATAATGTATCCTTCTCTAGGAAGGCAGCATTTAATTCCATCAAAAAGTATAAGTATGCTTAGTATAGAGGCTGCTAGGTGGCGCCATGGAGAGAGAGAGAGAGAGAGAGAGAGAGAGAGAGAGAGAGAGAGAGAGAGAGAGAGAGCACACTGGCCCTGGAGACTGAAGGACCTGAGTTCAAATCCAACCTCAAACATTTATAAATGGCAAATCACTTAACCCCATTACCTTGCAAAAAACCTAAAAAAACCCAAGTATAAGCAAAGCTTAGAGTGATATGGGATTTTTGACTCAGTAAGACGCAGTTTTACCCTGATAGCAATAAATCAAAGTGCTTTTTTGATGTCCTGAGGCTATTTATGAATCAAAGAAGGTGCATCTCAATTACTCTGCTAATGAACAAAATTATTTAGTGATAAGGACATGATTCTGGAGAGTTGGCCTGAGCAATTACATGGTGTTCTCAACATGCCATCATAAACCAATGCTGAAGCCATTGACTGTTTACTTTAGATTTAAGTCAATCCCTCCCTAACTGAACTTTCAAATGAAAAAGAAATTTTTGAATGCCATTCAAAATGGCACATGGTTCCTCTCATGTTGATTCTATTCTGACAGGGGGTTTACTGTCCATTCAAAAATTGACTAAATTTTTCTGGGTTATATAGTAAGAAGAGGTTATACCCCATGAGTTCTGGGATACCAGTATTGTCCATCTATATAAAGGAAGAGAAAATAGGTTGTCCTGTGATAATCACGGTGGGTGGGTGGGTCTCTCTCTCTCTTAGTCACTGCTGGCAAGATTCTTAATAGGTTGATTCTTCACCTGGAAGATGATCATCTATCTGATAGTAGTGTGGCCTTAGAAAGGGTCAAGGAATGTTTGGAATGGTGTTTGTTGCCTACCAATTCCAAAAGAAATGCCAGTTACAGAACAGACCTCTGTTCTGAAACACGGCATTCATCAATCAAAGCCTTTGATATAGTGGGTTGTGAGGGTTTGTACAAGATGATAGCATAATTTGGTTGACAAGAGAAATATTGACTGAGAAATATTATTTTTCTATTATTAAATTAGGTTTAATGTTTTTCCCTTTATTTCCTCATTCAGGGACCAGCTCCCAGAGGCCAGTTAGTCTCTGAAGGATTTTGCTGATAGATGAGATTGTCCTAATCTGCTGAGTTCCTACTTTGGGCTCTTGGGTTGGACCTCATGCATGAATTCTTGCTTTTAGGAAATAAGCCCTGTCATTGAACCACTCCATTGGAGTTTAGAGGAGTTCAATTTATGAAGGAGAAAAACTCACCAGAGTGGGTAGAGATCAGGGTAGAGATGAATTCCTTTGTCGAAATTGTTGAGGGAACTGAATTTCATGATCAAGCCATGTTTTCAGCAAGAAGGGCTGAAGACTTTTATTCTGCCTCCTCAATAATATGTCTATCCCTTCATTAATTATTCACTAATCAGAGATAGTTTTTACCTGCCAGGGGTATCTCTTTTATTTAAGCATTCAGTGATTTTGCCTTTGGTTATCAAGAGAAACCATCAATCATAGACCTGTTGATTATTTGCTAGCTTAATTAATAAATTTATTAATTACCCAGAAAGTTTCTCTGGGTTTTCATTTGTCTCAATACTATATGCCAGTTTCAACATGGCATGCTTGCATGGGTAATGGATAAAACTCTTGCACTTTCCTGGTCACCAATGGAATGAAGCAGGACTGTGTACTTATTCCCATGTTTTTTAGAATGATGTTTTCAGTAATGTCAGACACCTTCAACAAAGACATCAAGGTCAGCCACCACACAGACTAACTTGAAAAGGATGCAAGCCAGGGCTAAAGTGGAGGGAGAGTTGGTGCATGATATTTTGTTTGATTGAGAGGCAATAAAGTATTTTGACTCTCTGCTTGCTTGTCCTAATTTTGGTCTGACAATTAACACCAAGAAAACACAGGTTCTTCACAAGATAGCACCACATCATTCATATCCACTGGTTACTGCAAATAGAGAAATTTGAATATTATAGATAAATTCATTTCCCTTGGCAGCATTCTTTCCAGAGATGTACACATAAATGATGAGGTTGATGCATTCATTGTCAGAGCTAGATTCTTCCAGCCACTCACAAGCATTGTCACCTGTCTTTATTCAAGGATCAAAACACTCCAAATTGATTAAAGATTCTCACCTACTTCACTTTTTTTTGATAATTTGATTATTGATTAATTAAATTTAACTCCCCATTTCCCATCAGCCCAAGTGCTCTGAACTGTCTTTGGTATTCTCCATTATGACTTCCTTCCCTAGGTAAATCATCACTGAGAAATCTCATTATTTTACATGATGGAATCTGCCCAGGACTCACATTTCTTCAGTATTTTCTCTCTCTCTCTCTCTCTTTGAATGAACTTACTAGTTATGTGACCCTGGGCAAGTCACTTAATCTATTTGCCTCAGTTTCCTTATCTGTAAAATGGGGATAATGATATCACCAGTCTAGTTGGGGTTATCATGAGGATCAAGTGAGATAATAATTGTAAAGTATTTAGCACAGTGGCTAGCATATAGAAAGGTCTATATAAATATTAGCTAAAAATTGTGATTATTATCCATATTATATACACATGAACATATTTTCATGTATATATACACATATGCTACATCTGGTTCTTCTCTATGTGTTCATAGTTTTTTTATATAATCCAAAATTATAGGCTTCTTTATTCTTGACAATTCCCTTCCTTAATATTACTGTTTTTAAATTATATTTCTTATTCCTGGTCCATCCAAATCTTAATTTTTCAAAGTCTGCTCAAATCCCATCTACTCAAAGATGATCCTCATCCCCACCCCATTAACTCCCCTCCACAGTGGTTTTTCCTAACTTTGGACTTTTGGAACAGATATAGTCTGTTTTACACAATTCATTATACACATCTATCTATCTATCTATCTATCTATCTATCTATCTATCTAATTTTTATGATCAAATCTTGGTTTTCCAACCAGAATACAAACTTATTGAAGATGGGAACTTAAAAAAAAACTTCATTGGCAAAATTAATCATAGAACTCAATTTTTTCCAATAACTAGCTTGATGAAAGATGTAGAAGTTTATAGCCCTCCCTTAAGAACTTTTCTCTGCATCCTTTTAGTACCCACTCCCTCCTAAAATTATATCACATTTACTTGTCATGTTCCAATGTAAAGAGTATCCAATTTAGAGTTAGTGGACCCAGGTTCAAAAATCTATGCTTTTTCATTTATCAACTGTATAGCCTTGGGCAAGTCACTTAACTTTTCTGGGTCTAAGATTTCTCATCTTTACAATGGAGAGTTTGGTTTAGACTTCTCAAATCCCTTCCAGCTCAGAATCTGTGATCTTTTTCCTGATCTCTATAAATGTTGCATCTATCTCACTGGTCCCCTCTTCCTCTCCATGAAAGCTAAGGAGCTTTCCCTAAGGCAGGGATTATTTTAATTTTCATATCCCCAGGTTTTAGCATATAATAATCTCTTGGTGAATTTAAATATTCTATATGTACAATATACTCAATATTGTTAGCCCTTACTGGTATATAAGATCACTACTTTAAAATATAACAAATTTTTTTTGCATAATCTGACTGCTTTTTTGAACTTGAACTATCCCTCCCGCCAACGAGGTCATTTTCTATTCCCTATATCCAGGCTTTATTTTTAGAAAAACTGAGAAATCTTGGCAGAACACAAATTACTTGTGAATTTTTCTCTTTGAAATAAACTATTGCTAGGTATCAATACAGTAATTTAGCTAATCCATACTTTTTAAAAATTTAACTTTTTTATAGTTTTCCAATTATATACAATAGTAGTTTTTACTTATTTTTTGTAAGGTTTTGAATTTTACACTTTTTCCCCCACCCCCCAGAAGGCAGTCTGATAAGTTTTATATTGTTTCCATGCTATATATTGATTGAAATTGAATGTGTTGCGAGAGAAATCAGATCCGTGAGGAGAAAAATAAAATATTAGAGATAACAAAATTATGTAGTACATAAGACACTTAAAGAAAATTGAAGATAATAGTGGTCCTTGTTTAAACTCCACAGTTCGTTCTTTGGATACAGAAGGTATTCTCCTTCGCAGGAACTCTAAAATAGACCCTGATTATTGCACTGATGACATGAATCCCCACTTTCATAATCCACAAATATATTTGTATAAAGCCTGAAAGTGAATAACAAAGCTTAAGAAAAAGGCCATACATGCAGGAATACTTCAACTTCTATTAATTCCTTCAGTAGATCTACTAAACTTAGAAAATAGTCATGGTTTGGTAAACTAGAATTAAAGCTGAGAAGTTTTATTTTTAACTCAAATACACAACTGTACTTCATTAAGCAGTTTCAAGGGCAAAGTAGAAATATTTACCTATGCAAAGTGTTTTGGTTTGTCGAGTTTTTTAAAAAATCTAGTCGGGGGTGGCTCGGTGGCGCAGGGGATAGAGTTCAAATGCGGCCTCCGACACTTAATAATGACCTAGCTGTGCGGCCTTGGGCCAGCCACTTAACCCCGTTTGCTTTGCAAAAACCTAAAAAACAAAAAGTCGTGTTTTCTAAGAGCGTCCTCACGTGCACCGGTCTTGGCTTCACTAGGGCCGGCACTGAATGGCAGGTGCAACGGGAGGGGGAGGGGGTGGCACGTGGGTGAAGACGAGGAGGGCGCCTGCCCTTGGTCCTCGCGGACGGTGGTGCCACCAGCAGGGCAGGGGCTGGGTGTGCGGTGAGGCCGGCCTGCGTGGCCGTCCTCGCGGGCCAGGGCCCGGGCAGCCCCAGTCCCGCCGGCGCGCGGCCCGCCCTGGAAGGCGGGCAGGAAGGAAGGGCACGGAGGCGGCCGCCCGGCCCGGCCCGGCCCGGCCCTGCGCGGCCCTGCGCGGCCCCGGGGCCCCGGCCGAGTGCCCGGATGCCGGTCCGGGCCGAGGGGAGGGGGCGCTCCGGGGAGGCCGCCACAGCCAACGTCCGCTCCGCCCTCCCTCCTCCGCCCCGCCCCGCCCCGCCGGCGCGCGCCGCGTTCACGCGGCGTGTTTCGCGCGCGTGCGCGCCCCCGCCCCCGCCGGCGCGCCGGCCCGCCCGTATGTGTGCGCGTGTGCGCGTGGATGTGTGTGTGTGTACACACACCCCGTGAAGGGCTGGTCCGGCCCCCTTCCTCGCTGCACCCGAGCCGCCCTGCCCCATCGAGCCAGCGCCGGGGAACTATGCCGCGGGGCCGTCCTCCGAAAGCCAAGGAGCCCAAAGCGAGCGGCGAGACCGGTAAGGCGGCCGGGGAGGAGCCCGACGGAGCCCTGGGCGGCCCCCGCGGCGCTGCGGCCCGGCCGGGGGGCTCGGGGGGCCGGGGGCCGCCGGAGAAACGTGCTTTTCCGCCGCGCATATAGTCCCCGGATGTGGACGGGGCCGGGGAGCCGGCGCGGCGGCGGCGGCGGCCGAAGTCGCCCCCATTGTGCGAGGGCAGCGGCGGCCCGCTCCCGCCTCCGCCTGCGCCGCTCCCGACTGCGGCGGAGGGCGGAATGATACCGCGGCGCCCAGGCCCTCCGCCTCCGCCTCCGCCGGCGCCGCGGCCTCGGCGCTGGCCCTACTTTTGTCTCCGCCGCGGGAGGCCTCGGGCGGCCGCGGGCCTGCCCGCTCCCGCCGCCCGCGCCCCCGCCGCGGGCCTCCCCTCCCCCACCCCCTCCTCTGGCAGAAGTTGCAGGAGGGGCGCAGACCCTCCCCCGGGCCCCCCGGCGCGCCCCGCGCGCGGAAGAGGACCCCAAAGTTTTCTCGGAAATGATAGACTTTGGGATCGCCGGCCCTTGCCCCTCCTGGGCCGGGATGGCGCCGCCCTGCCCCCCATTGTCCCCCCTTCCCACCCCACTGGCATTTGGTGAGGCTTGCATTTGGGAAGACGGTGCCACCACCTATTCTGTAGCCGGGGAAGCTTTTTGTTTTTGTTTTTCTTTCATTAAGGTCGGGGCTTGCTTTGACCGTGTTGCCAGGGTTTTACAACGTCGACTCCATCGGGTCGTTTTTATTCTTTGGAGGTTGGAATCTTGTACGTTGTTAAAAAAAAGAGAGACATTCAGAATGGCCATACATTATTTACTTTGATTTTGAGTCACCGAATAAAGGGTTGGACCTTTTTTTTGTCATCTTTTTGAGGACGATAGAACTTTCCTGGAACTAAACTTTGAAAGATTTCTGTATGGGGTAAGGGTTTGCAAACTACATAATCACCTTATTTGATCGGTGAACGGGTATTGCTTTGTTTTTGCTACTTTTACAAGTTGATAAGCTGTGAATTTTTCATCGGATGGAACTCAGATCTTGCACATAATAGGGGCTAAATAAATGACTGATGGGTTGTTGGGCTAAGTTCGTGGTTATTAGCTACCTTACTGAGAATGGAAGAGAAATTTAAAAGATTTTCAAAAATGGCAAGAGAATACAATATTTTTAGGCCCAGAAATAAAAGTGAAAAGAGGCAGCTTGATACAGGAGATAGAGATAATCTTAGGAAGACTGAAAGTTGAAATCTGCCAGAGATAGGACACACATCTCAGTGCCCTAATCAATTCTACAATTATAGTTGCAGAATAGAATTATTGTGAATGAAATTTAGTTTTCTAGCAGAAAAGGTTAACACTTGTGAAAAGTGATTATGAATATTTACCAATGTAAATGATTAAAATGACTTGTTAAACCTCAATACTATTTTGTTTTCTTCATTTTCCTCAGAGAGCTTATGTTTGTTTGAAACTGTACAAAAAAAGAACACACACAGTGATCTCAACGTCCATTTACTTTGCTTTAATTTTTCCTTCAGCTAATTCCTTAGATTTAGCCTGTGTAAATATTTTGTTTACTCTGAAGGTGGTTTTATATTGATGCTAGCTAATTGTTTTTAGAAGAATCTTAAAATTGTAAAGTTAGGACTTGTAGTGATCATTATTAATCGAGCCTCTGAATTATCAGAAACCCAGGGAGATTAAAATTATGGATATCCCGAACCAGACCTATGAGCAGGAATTGGTGTTTTTGGTAGCTAAAAGTCTTGGCTTTCATTACTTACTGTTAGGTGATTCAGTGAACTGTTGGGTATTGTCATCTTTTAGATAAGTAAATATAGATCCATTATAGAACATTAAATAGGAGAGATGCTAGATATTGGAAGAGATAGTGGTCTTCTGATTTTCAGAATAGAAAGTTTAGAAGCTATAGCCCATTTACTTAACTTTGTTCTTTGAAAATATTATATAGCATAGTTTATTAAGCAAATGCTTCATGAGCCCTTAGGGAAAGAAAAGAGAGCACTGGGAACTGACAAAAGTTTGTTATGAATAAATCAAGCTAAAACAAAATTCTCAATGGCATTTTTGGATGAAGTTACTAGACTGGCATTAATGAGAACTATAATTGTATCATGATTTTTGACCAAGTACTAGACATTTTTCATGTACTTTTGGAAGCAGTTCAATGGATTATAGATCAGAATCATGGATTTAGAGAATTTTTTTAGACTTTTACAGATCTTTGGAGTCCACATCTCATTTAACAGATGAAGAAACAGAAGCATAGACTGGTTAAGTCACCTTGTACAGAGTGACATAGCTAGACTCAGGCCTTTCTTTTTCCAAATTAGTTTTCTATTCATTGTGTCTTAAAGTAGACAGTACAGTTTGTAAGTGTTTGAACAACTTTACCTAAAGATATTAACATTTCAAACTGGAGAGTGGTTTCTAGAAATGTTCTTTAGGACTTGTCTGTGACTGTTTCCTGTTTGACATTTAAATCACTGACTTGGATGAAAATATGGAAAATGAGATTTGATGGCTATATATTAGATGACAGAGTCAAGCTTTAAAATTATCTCTGTGGGCTGCAATGAACAAGATGAAGTTTACAAGAAGTAATGCTAATAATAATGTTTGTCCCAAATTTTTGAAGAAACCTCAACTTCAGGGAGGTGATGCCTTGACAGGCACATGAATTGGATTGAGTGAGGGGCATGCTTGTACTAAGTCACCAGCCTCACTTTCTCCTCCAGAACCATCTGGGTCCAGTGGCCAGATAGGAATCAGGATTAAGTAACTTGCCCAAGTTACACAGCTCAGAGGCTGGATTTTGGCCAGATATTATTCAGGACAATTGGAAATGTCCCTGGATGTGGTCAGGGTTAAGTTAAATAACTTGCCCAAGGCTACACAGCTAAGTTAGAGACTGGAACTGAACTCCTGTCCTCTTGATTCCATGGCAAGTGCTCTATCCACTGCACTATCTAGCTGCCCGTAAGAAGTAGTTCTAAAAACTTGGGGGCTTAACACCACTTACTATGAAAGAAATACAAGGATTTTAGTTGACCTTACTGTTCAGTGTGAGTAACGGTAGTGTGATATGGCTGCCAACCCCCCCCATAATTGCATTAATAACAATATAGGGGATATATATATATATATATATACACATATATATGTATATATATATATACACACACACACACATCCATCTCAAACTGGCCAACTTATAAGAAGAGTTGGTTTTTCAATTAGTAAATACTCAAAGGATAGGAATAGGTAGTTTTCAGAGGAAAAAAATTCATGCTATCAGTAGCTATATGAAAAGATGTTCTAAATAATTAGAGAAATGCAAATTAAAACGAATGTGAAATAGCATATCACACCAGATTGACTAATTCTGAGGTACCATCTCACACATCAGATTGGCTAACTTGGAAAAAAAATGACAGATGCTAGAAGGACTGTGGGGAAAATGGGTAGTTTAAATGCACTATTGGTGGAGCTGGAAAACAATTTGTAATTATGCCCAGATAGCTAACAAACAGCATAGATATATGCTTTAATCCAGAAGTATCACTGCTAAGTCCATATTCCAAAAAAAGATCAAAGAAAGAGGAAAAGGATCATATATACAAAAATATTTATAACAGCCCTTTATGTGTTTGCAAAGAATTGGAATGAAGAGGTACCCATCTTTTGGGAACTCTTTCCTTTCCCTTTCTTTTTCCCTTTCCCATTATCCTACAATGGCTAATACAGGAATTTGTTTTTCATGATTGTACATATTTGTTTTGTGTTTTGTGCCTCTCATTGGGAAGGGGTGAAGGAGGGAGAGATTTTTAGAATTGAATATAAAATTGAATAAAAAAGATAGTGCCTATATCCAGAAAGATAATGGGAAAAGCAAAAGGATATCATAGAACCTGAGATGGAAGATACCCCATCTATAAATATGAAGTGCCTACTGTGTGCCAAGTTCTGGGAATACAAAAAGAGGCCAAAAAATAATCTCTGGCCTCAAGTCACAATACAGAAGAGGTGACAAGTAAGTAAATATGTATAAACAAGCTATATACCAGATTATCAAGAAATAATTAACAGGGAAGGTACTAGAATTAAGAGAGGGTAGGGAAAGGCTTCCTCCCTTTGGTGTAAAAGTCAGATATAAAGGGAATGACCATTAATTCCTATCTGAGGATTGAGGATCGGGGGGAGCACAGCATATTGATTTGGAAAAAATCACATATTAACATTATGTTCTAAAGTGTATTAATTTGTTTTGTTAAATATTTCCCACTTATATCTTAATCTGGTTGTGATATTGCTGAATCTGTGGTACTTCTAAGCAACTGCCCAAGGCTTTTAATTGCTAAAATAGTGCTGACTTTGAGCAGGTAGAAGGATTTTGCTCTTTAGGAATTTCCTACACCAGTGAAATCCCTAGGCTATTCCCTTTCCTTTTTCTTCCCAAGAACAATTCAAGGAATTATAAGACAATATTTTATAAGACAAATAATAGAAAAACTAGTAGTAACTAGCATAATTGTTGCTTGTCCTTGGTTCTCCAAGAGGACCATGACAACAAAGAGATGATTCTGAGACATGCAGGTGAATTGGTTTTAAATGGGGACCAGGTGCTGTGCAAAGCCCACAACCTCCTTCAGCAGTGGTATGTAGGAAAAAAAACACCAGGAAATTTGGGTTTTAATCTTGTCCTTACTACTGTTTGAGATTTTTGACTAGTCATTTAGTTCTGTGAACCTTAGTTTATTCATCTGTAAAATGGGGATAATACTTGTCCCATCAGTATCACATTAAGTAGAAAAATGGTATATAGCTATATAATATTAGCTCCCATTCCATGAACATTAGCGAATCAATAACAGAATGAGAAGGGAGGTTGAGTATTGCATGGCCAGGGCTTCAAATTTTCTATGATTAATATAGAAGAAGTGAAGGAAATGAGCTTTTTATAGCACTTACATGTTAGACCCTTGGGGGCATACAAAGGCAAAAAAAGATAGTTGCTGTCTTTGAAGAGCTCACAATCTAATAGGGAAACCAATAAGTCACCAAAAGTAGTTGGGAAATGCTTCCTATAGAAGATTTAGGATTTTGATTGGGACTAATAAGCCAGGGAAGCTAGTAGATGTAGATGAGAAAATAGAGCATTTTAGGTGTCGGGGCCAATTGGAGAAAATGGCCAGAGTCAAGACATAGAGTGTTTTTATTCCTGGAAGTAAGACAAATGTCGGTGGATTGAAGAGTTTGTGGGGGGGGGGGGCAGGTGAGTTTTGAGGAGATTGGAAAGTTGGGTTGTGATGAAGAGGTAGATTATGAAGGTTTTTGAATGCCAACGAATTTTATATGTATTCCTGGATAGGGAGCCACTAGAATTTGAGTTGGGAATTGACATGAACAGACTTTCACTTTAGGAAAATCATTTTGGTGGCTAAGTACATAAGTAGAGGATAGATTGGAGTGGGGAGAGACTTGTTGAAAGGAGATCAACTATAGGCTATTACAATAGAGTGAAGAAATGAGGGTCTGAATTATCAGAGAAAAGAAGG